>NW_027168494.1:167500-180000 GCF_036898095.1 Palaemon carinicauda | reverse complement strand
TTTTAGATTAATCTTAAGTAGATTCACCGTCTGTGTAACTGTAAAGGCTTAATCTCTATCTCAAAATAAGTCTTAATTTGCTCCAGAAGTTTTTTTTTTTTAATTACTTTAATCTATTAGTTGAACTGTTTGTTTCTTTTTAGTTATTCGTTCTGTTTTTCAAATAAAAAGAAAGTTGGTTTACCTTTAGTTTTTCTCTTATGTACCAAATCTAATTAGTTTTTCTCTTATGTACCAAATCTAATTAGTTTTTCTCTTATGTACCAAATCTAAAATTCACCTTAAACTTAAGAGCATAGTAAAGAAAAAAAAAAACTAAGAAAAATCAGCTGTCTATTGAACGGAACCAATTAAACAAGATGATTTTCAAAAACAGTTGCAGTGAGTATTTGGTAAAAATGAGAAATAGATTTGAAATTCTCTAATTATCCCACCTACATGATAATGAAATTTGAAAATGATTTGTGGAAACTTCATAACCATTTGTACTTTTTATCCCAGCATAAATCTTAGTGAATTGTTTTGGGTGTGCTGTTCGAACTCTCCAAGAGGGATTAGTTCACCAAACGTTTAACTGGGCTCCATAAGGCTCTAGAAGAGTTGGGAGATGCAGGCCTACTGTACATGGCTGAGGACCGCTAGGAGGATCGTTAGCTTTCATGTGAAAATGAGACATATATGAAGCAATAAAAGACAAGTATAATAGGAAGAGAGATGCACACAGGAGTAACAGGCTCTCAGAGAGAGAGAGAGAGAGAGAGAGAGAGAGAGAGAGAGAGAGAGAGAGAGAGAGAGAGAGAGAGAGAGAGAGAGAGAGAGAGAGATACCATTGTTAGCGGCAATTGAATATAGCTTACAAGAGAGAGGATGTCTAGGGCACACCTTTTGCATTCTGCATAGTCTACAAGTCTGCTTTAATGATATCTATCTATTTCAATCATGTCAAGATCTTCACATCACTCATATTATCTTTAGGTAGGCCAATATGGTGTCTGCTTGAAGATCCTATTTTCTAACGTTAAGTCATGCTTGGAGATATATTACTTCACAAGCATAATACCCACATGAAATACATACCCTATTTCTTATTCATATGAGAGAGAGAGAGAGAGAGAGAGACAGAGAGAGAGAGAGAGAGAGAGAGAGAGAGAGAGAGAGAGAGAGAGAGAGAGAGAGAGAGAGAGAGAATAAGGCGACAGGTTAGTAGAAACTCATATAACAGAGCCTAGAAATCATGATGATAATAATACCAAGAGTAATATTAATAAAAACAACAACAATACTTTCCCTCATCTTTTCTCTCTTCAGAAGCAAGTCTGTCACCTACCCGGGGGTGTCTCTCCCCCCTACCACCCCATATCAATTAGCTCACAGTTTTGTTGACATTTACACAATAGGCAGGAAGTGAGCTGTCAAACCCATTTCTCTCACATCTGCCAATGTTGTCTTTTGTGTCATGTGATTACAAGTTCATTTTCTGTGGTGCGCTTCACTGAATAGATCCTGTAGATTTTTATATAATGTATTAGGTTTTGCTTTTACCCCTGTGTGGATGTTGAAACTATATATATATATATATATATATATATATATATATATATGTGTGTGTGTGTGTGTGTGTGTGTGTGTGTGTGTGTGGGTAGAGAGAGAGTGAGAGAGTCTCAACTCTAGAAAAAAACTATTTTATCATGACTTCGACTTTAATTCAATTCAACAGAGGCCCTTTGCGTCAATAGGCGTACGAGGAGATTATATATATATATATATATATATATATATATATATATATATATATATATATATCATAGCTCTCACTTGATATCGAGTATTACAGTGTCAGTGACTTTAATGAGTTCTCAAAACAATTCAACATCAACAACCAATGGAGCAGTTTCAAATCCACTGCAGGACAATGGCCACAAATATATCCTTAGTCGTGTCTGGTTTTGGGCCATTTCCATCACCATAATAGCTACTGTGGATTGGTGATGGTGGGAGAATCTAGCACGATCGCTCACGGCAAACAAATCTAGTATGGGTGGCTCGGAGAAGTACAGCTTTCACCGCGTTAAGGTATCCCCACTCAGAAAGGGATACCTTCATAATAAATGGTCTAAATCTTCAGCTGCATCCATAAATATAATAATTTGTGTGACAGAATTGGAAAAGGCGTTAATATCATCAGAAAGAAAATCTAGGTCTTATCAAAACCGTTATAATTTGAGATGAACTTTTCCCATTCCATTGTAAACTAAATACAGGAGCAAGTTATAAAGGCACCAATGTCTCCTGTTAAGTAAAGCACCAGCCGCTAAGCTTCTAAAATACAATATCAATTTGCTTGTTGAGAGAGAGAGAGAGAGAGAGAGAGAGAGAGAGAGAGAGAGAGAGAGAGAGAGAGAGATAGAGAGAGGTGGCCTTTACTACTAATTTGAAATATCACTCAAAATTATTCATGAATATCCAAGAGCAGAAAAACACACATTTCTTTAAATATAACAGATGTATCCCAAGTTTGTTACGGATCTTAAAATATTCTATATCAATTATTCACTACTATTAAGTAATTTATTTATTTCCTTTCCTCACTGATCTATATTTCTATGTAGGAGCCCTTGGGCTTGTAGCATCACGCTTCTCCAACTAGGGTTGAGTTTAGCTGGTAATAATAATAATAATAATAATAATAATAATAATAATTAAAGCAAGTCAAATCATACTGGATGAAGACATACTACCTCTTGCTTTAAGGTACACTCGGGCACACTATTCTATCTTATTCCTCATCTCTTGTTTCGTTAAAGTTTTTATAGATTATATCTATATTTTAATGTTGTTACTGTATTTGAAATATTACTGTATTTGAAATATTTGAATCAATCATTTTCAGAAAGACTTAGAATTAAATTTCACTTGAGTGTCTTCTAATTGTATCGTCATCTGATCAATTAGGCTGTTTATTCATTCTTTTTAAAATTATCAATTACGTATTTTGTTTGGAATTATGGTTTTATGTCGTCTATAATTGGCGAGTCCATTATTAGTTTAGGGGAAAATTTAAGTCAGGATGACTTAAAGAGTCGTGAATTTCATCATGTCTATCATAATATGTTGATACAATAAAACCGAGGGAGAAATAAAACCTAATGGCAAGTAGTGAAGTTTGTTTAAAAAGTGATCTCACGAGAAAAGGACCTAAAAGACAATTGTCTAAGACCCTTCCTCCCCTTCAGTTAGAAATCAATTTGTATAGATTCCTCCATTTTCAGTAATACCAGAACTTTGTTCCTGAATATACTTTAAACATTTTGAATAAGGTTCAAAATCATTCAGAATTTGTTTCTATTATTTGAAGAATTTCAACATAATATTAGAATGCTGATGCATATTTACCTATAGAATTTCTTTATTGTTTTTTGAGAGAAATATACTATAGTTTTTTTATTGAGTGACTTCTTATATTCTTTCACACTCGAGAAATTGCTCTTATTATATAGTTTTTGAGAAAATGGTAACAATATATCTTCATGATCATAAACATATCATTAGATTGTGAAATATACGTTGCATTGAATGGCCAATTTCAAAAGGAAAATACTACGTTCTAGATAGGAGATTTCTTACACATCAAGATTGCCAACCTTAAAATGTTGAGAAAAACGAAATGGTAACTCTTTCAATGCTTTCAAATCGAACATAAAAATCGTAACTGAAGTATAATGTAAATTTATTAATGCTTATAACTACGATAATTTACAGCATAATTCTAGACACTAAACATATTCTTGGCTATTCTGGTTCGTTTCCTTACGAATTTTACCCTTTTCGAATTGATATTCCAAACTTATTGGACTGCTAAATCATATGTAATCTAGGGATAAATATATAAATGAAATACGGCATTGAGAGTGGGGCCAAAATTGATATCCTAATGATAAGAATCCTTTCTGATATAGTGTCGTCTGGAGGTGGTTCCTTTTGGAATTTAGATTAAAGGATATGTGAAGAATTATATGTCTTGATTACTGCCTTTATCACTGAATTGTCTTCATATATAGAAATAGAAAGTGTTAATGGTTAATTGAACTTACCATTTTGTTTGTAAATATTATGTTGATACATAAATTGAAAGCTAAAAGAATCTAATCTTTACATCCTTGTCCACTCAGTGATAAGGGCTGCAAACCTTTCGACTTAGAAAGAAAAGGAATTATACTAAATATTTCATTCATGACCTGTTTAGCAGGAGGATGAATTCATATTTAAAAAATGTATATTTTCCGCTTTCTATATTATCCAAGTGACTTTAAAATTTCTATAAATGAAAAATTCTACCTAATTAATTCGTTGGCAATTCTGGACCCCCTCATGAGGTGCTAAATAAATTTTGCCAAAACTGTATACGAGCATTTCTCTTTAAGATTATCTTATAAACGTTAAGACACTTCTTATCTAGACATTTTATTGAATAGAATAATTTAACTTCATATCTTATTTATGCATTATATATAATGAATATTTTATATGTATTTTTAGATAAAAAATACGATAATTTTTAAGTTGATTTAGTGAACTCAGCCATGTTCCTGAATGTATCAACAGATGGCCTCAGTGAGGTCATTTTGGAATTAAAATATTGGAAAGAAAATCCGACTTTATGGAATAATTTGGGAGTTACCTTTCAATGTCCTCAGCCAATAGGAACGCTCCATTCGGGCAACGGTAAGGAAATTAGCCAATAGAAACGCTCCTTTCGGAAAACAGCAAAGAAACATAGTCCTTAGCCAATAGGAACACACCCTTCGGGCAAACAGTTAGAAAATTGTGGTTTGCTCTTTCAACTAGGTAAAAGAGACAAATGCCAGTTCATAAACCATTGGAAAATTTCAATTTTTGTACTTTCTTTCGAATAAATATATAGAATAAAACCTTTAATATTATATATATTTCATTTATTGCACATGTGGGTAATAAATCAAGCCCATATCATACTTATATGATACCTATATTTATACGGTACTCTTAATCAAAATCTCATCCTCTGGCTTAAAAATGCATTTTCCATATTGATTTAAAGTTTTGTTAGCAGTTTTGTAAGCAAAGGCAAATCAAAGTTATTTAAATATTGTCCTACAAATATATCATGCACTTTAAATAGTGAATATCGTGATAAAACTCCTGTTTCCTTCAATAGTTAATAAATTGAACAATTTTAATAATTTCCCTGATCGAATTAATCTTGGGTTGTTTATTTTTAAAAATTGAAATCTTGTAGGTATTTTTGACAGATTATTTTTCAGACATTAGGAAAAATAGGATTAAATATTGAAATATATCCTTTGCAATTTGCACACAGAGAGAGAGAGAGAGAGAGAGAGAGAGAGAGAGAGAGAGAGAGAGAGTCCACATATATATCAATAAAAAGGAGTTCATTGTTAACCTTTGCGTCCTTGCATCTCTAGCCTTGGGTAGTGCCATAGCCTCTGTACCATGGTCTTCCACTGTCTTGAGTTAGAGTTCTCTTGTTTGAGGGTACACTCAGGCACACTTCTATCTAGTTTCTCTTCCTCTTGTTTTATTGATGTTTTTTATTGTTTATATAAGAAATATTTATTTTAATGTTACTATTCTTAAAATGTTTTATTTTTCCTTATTTCCTTTCCTCCTTGGGCTATTTTCCCTGTTGGGGCCCCTGGGCTTATAGCATCCTGCTTTTCCAACTAGGGTTGTAGCTTAGCATTTAATAATAAATATATATATATATATATATATATATATATATATATATATATATATATATATATATATATATGGTATCTGAGTGAGGATACCTTAATGTGGTTTATTTGCTGTAAGCAAACAGACTAAAGTTTCCCACCATCATCCATTCGCAGTGGCATGGTGATGAAAATAGCCAAATCCCAGACATGAATAAGGCCATTTTTGAGTCCTTTGTCCTGCAGGGGACTAGAAATGGCTGCATGTCACTGTTGTGTGTGTATATATATATATATATATATATATATATATATATATAATTATATGTACACGTATATATATATATATATAATATATATATATATATAATATATATATATATATATAATATATATATATATTTATATATATATATTATATATATATATATATATATATATATATATATATATATATATATATATATATTCGATTTCAAAGATCCTCTGAATGAGTTAAAAGCTAACAGACAGACAGACAATATTTAGATGCCAGATGAATCAAAGAAGGCCAGTGAAGAAATAAAGAAGGCAGCATTTGTTACTGATATTAGCAAAGCTATCTTAGAACATTCAGATAACGCTGAAGTAAGTTAATATGAAGATGTTATAAGAATTTTATAAAATATAATGGGTTCGTTCAGGTGTTGAGTTCGACAAGCCAAGAGATCTCCCGTTGATATGGTAAGGCAGAAAGGGACTTCAGGTTATGCAAAGTCCAGTGGAATTAACATAAGATAATGCAACTCTGACAGAAATGATAAGTCCCAGGGATAGGGAATATCTATCAAAATTTAACCACTTATAATTGCAGAAGAATTTTTCCCAATTGATATAAATTGAACACATTTAAAAAAAAAAAAAATAATTAGCAGTTAAAGAAACGTTTCCCAAATAAGGAAAGTCATTTTCATACCATTATATCTATTATTCCTCTGAATCTTATTCCTTTTCCTTATTCTGTTTATTCGATGGGTTTCGTCACTTCACCATCTTTCAAAATCTATTTTTAGAAACTGCCAACCAACTCCCCCCACCCCCTGTCTCCTACCTTCTCCCCTGCGAGTCCACCCAGGCTACGTCAACATTCCCCCCCAACCTCCATCCCCTCCCCCCCTTGTTCTAGGTCTCTAACCAAATGCGTCATAATCTCTCTCTCTCTCTCTCTCTCTCTCTCTCTCTCTCTCTCTCTAATAAACTCAAGCTTTAACTCCTAAGGAAGTTCTATTTCTTTACCTACGTCTGTAACTAAATAATTTCTTTCTCCTTCCCGAGTTCTACTTATCAGAACTTGCTACTATACATCTTTCTCTACAACTAAACTGACAGAAGAGGAAGGGGACCTCCAAAATAAGGAATAAACGTACATTTTTTTCTTCATCTCCTCCTACGCCTATTGAAGCTAAGAGCCACAGTTAGATTTCACCAGTCGTCTCTATCTTGAGCTTTTAAATCAATACTTCTCCATTCACCTTCTCCTACTTCACTATTCAAAGTCATCAGCCATGTAGGGCTGGGTGTTCTAACTTTTATTAGGAAATGTAAATTGACAAATAGATTATCCTTCAGCCCTTCATCTTCAACCACCTACACATGAATAAATGTTGCTGAATATCCTTTATCCCTTGCTCCTTAATAACCTACAACCAGAAGGAAACTTATCACCTAGGGGCAGCATTATTGCAAGAGCCCGTGCTTGGCCTCAAGTGCCAGGAAATCTACTGGGTGTCCACAAAGTCTGGGTACAAAGGAATTTATATATATATATATATATATATATATATATATATATATATATATATATATATATATATATATATATATATAACTGGGATTTTTCATATTCTTATTATGTTGAAAAGATGGAAAAAGTTTGTCTGCAATATGATTGACACATACACACAAACACATATATATGTATATATATGTTTATATATGTGTATAAATATATATATATATATATATATATATATATATATATATATATATATATATATATATATAGCCTATGTATATATATATATATATATATATATATATATATATATATATAAATGTATATAGATATATGATATATATGATGGAGGAGGAGGAGGAGGAAAAGCATGTCAAAATTAATGGAGTGACATAACTAAACAATTTCTTCCCTTAACAAGAGACATTACATTATTTCGACATCAGTCTCGTTCAATTCACTGATGGCAATTAACACATAACTGGGTTATGCCGGCTTTGAAGACATTCTGCGAGAGAGAGAGAGAGAGAGAGAGAGAGAGAGAGAGAGAGAGAGAGAGAGAGAGAGGAGAGAGAGAGAGACGGGCGGGGGGGGGGGGGGGCAAATTTTTGTTTAATGTAGTTAATGTAGAAACCGACAACCATGTAAATTCTTTTTTAGATATTCATGCATTTCGTTTTGCATGAAAATGCCAATAAAAATGACTGTATTATGTTCCCCAAAACTCGTAGGTAATGTTCAAATTATAGATTGACTGCTTAAGATACTTGACTGAAAAATACTTTCCAAATACTTTCCAAGTCGTTCAGATTCAAGAGGACCTGCCATCTCAGACTATAGACCCTGTTAGCCACTTGCTCTTTATTCATTAAATCTCTGACACTCCTTTTTTAAAGGTATAAAGGCCACTCATGAATGGTAGAGACAAGGGACAGTTATAGTGCATTGTCCTATAAAGCAGGACAATGCACTAGAGACTGACCATATTACATATGATCAGCATCCAAGCCCCCACCCAACCCGAGCTAGGTCCAGGGAGGGCCAAGTAATGTCTATAAACTCCCCAAACCCCACATCCTTAACTCACAAGGATGGTGAGTTTCCAGCGACAAAAGAAACTAACGAGTTTGAGTGGGACTCAAACTCCAGTCTAGCAATCACCAGGCAAGGAGGCTACCATCTCACCGCGTGTACAGGAAGAAAAAAAAAACCATGCATATGGCATTTATAGACCTTGAGAAGGCAAATGACAGGATACCATGAGAGGAAATATAGTGACAGTGAATTATGATCAGGAAGCTGTAGAGAAATGTAAAGACCAGCGTCAGATCTACAATTGGGAGAGAGGAAAATGTTTAAGATGGGGTTGGGTTAGATCAGGGATCGGCTCTGAGCCCACTTCTGTTTAATATTGTCTTTGATGTGTGCACAGATGATGGAAGGGAGGAACCACTATGATGTCTGCTCTATCCAGATGACATAGGCTTGTTAACCAAGAACACAGAAGAACTGGAGATGAAGCTTAATGTAATGACAGAAATGCTTCATTTAACTGAATGGTACTTCCATTTACGGTTTTTAGACTTAATAAACGAATTGGTTTTCATCTCATCAAAATGTTATGTTAGCCACACGTAGTTGAGTTGGTGTAGGATCGAGTGTGCATACGCCGAGGTAGAGAGGCGTAACAAAGGAGTAGTTGTGTCTATGGTCGAGAGTTTGTGATTGAGTGCCAAGGTAAACAGAGGCGTCGTTGTGTGAGCCTCGAGCGTAGCTGCGCTAGGTAAGCTCAGAACGCACTCTTTGAGCCGACAACGACCAGTGTAGAGGGGAAATGTTGCTCCCCCGTATTATTATGTGAAATTCTTACCTTCTCCCTTGTAAAAGGTATGCATTTGTTCTTGTTATCATGTATGTGTTGTAATAACACTTGACATTGTCTGTTGTGGTTATCTTTTTCTTCAAATGAATATAATAAAGTACACTAAGTTGCCAGTATTGGAACTGCTTTATGCTGTGCTTGCATGTGGTTGGAACTGTGCCACCAACCGTAAGTTAAGATTTGTAATGTTATTCTCAGATTTATCAAGTTAGTCTTTGAGTTGCCAGGCTAACTGTGCAGTGTAACCAGTAGGTTAGGTATGAGTACAGTGTAGCCTAGGCTACAAAGTGTCTGTTGTTTGACATAGGATCGCTGTCCTAAATGAAGACTTTGTATTACAGGGTACCAGTTTGGAGTACCGAGCATGTACTAAGCTTTTGTGTAAGAATAAAAAGACCCCCGGGAACCAGCCTTTCCCTCAACCTCCACTGCAAATGAAGATCCGTCGTTCTCCATAGCAAGAGTCAAGTTACCTTAAGCCTAGGCTTAGAGTATTAGCCTATACCTGTGATGTACCCGTTATTAGCCTATGTCAAGGCTTGGTTTGTTATAGATAGGCTAGCCAGGGCTAAGTCGATTGTCCAAAAATTGAATGGTGCCTCCGAACTTAGGTAGGGACAATTGACGAAGGTAAGAGTTAGTGAAAAGTCATGTGTGAAACGGCATGACATTAAAGCATGGAGATATGACTTCCTGAGTAGAGGGTTAAGGATAAACAGGAAGAAGACTGAATATATAACAATCAAACTGGATGGCAACTAGAAAACTACAATCAAATTAGGAGGAAATATCAAATGGGATCATGAATTTATGTACCTTAGCTTAGCGATAGACAATGCGGGGGACATAAAATTGGAAATGAACAGCCGTATTCAGTGTGTTTAGAACACCAATAGCAACGTGTCTGGTGTAATATATGATACAAAAGTCCCCATAACTAAGGGTTGAGTTCACAAGGCAGGTTTCATAGAAGTAATGCCATATGAATTCGAAACCATACCAGTTAAATAGGAAGTAGGAAGATGGACATAACTGAGATGAGGATGCTTAGGTTGATAATTGGAGAAGCACAATGGACAGGGTTAGAAAGGATCTTGCTAGAGGGTACATTCGGGTATACTATTCTATGTTCTTTCTTTTCCTCTATAATCTATATATAAAGGATTTATTTTAGTGATGTTATTGTTCTTAAAATATTCTATTTTAATTGTTAGTTGTTTCTCTTGTAGTTTATTTGTTTCCTTATTCCCTTCCTCACTGGGCTATTTTCCCTGTTGGAGCCCTTGGGCCTGTAGCATCTTGCTTTACCAACTAGAGTTGTGGCTTGGCAAGTAATAATAATAATAATAATAATAATAATAATAATAATAATCTGTATTAGGGGTAGAGAAAGGTCACTGAAGCATCAACGTAAGTGCAAGAGGCAGGGTTAAGATGGAATATCCACCTGATGAGAAGAGAAGATCAATATGGGGCAAGAGAAGTGATGGACGTGGATGTGGATGGAACCAGAAGGAGGTGATGACCTGAGACCAGATGGAAGGAGTACATTGGATATGATATGAGAGAGAAAACAATATGGGAAGAAATGACAGAATAACAAAGTCATTACAAAAGATTAATTAAAAACGACATTCCTGAATGGGGACTTGAATAAGCATAAACCTGGGAAGAAGAAATTGGTATATAGTTTTATAAATATATATACACATATACTTATATATATATATATATATATATATATATATATATATATATATATATATATATATACATATAGTATATGTATATATACACACAAATATATATTATTATATATATATATATATATATATATATATATATGTATATATACATATATATAATGATATATATACATATATATATACTAATATATATATATATATATATATATATATATATATATATATATGCATATATATATACATATATATATACATATATATATATATATATATATATATATATATATATATATGAATATAAGTGTATATATATGTATATATGAATAAGTGTTTATATATATATATACATATATATATATATATATGTGTGTGTATATATATGAATATAGAATATATACATATATAGAGTATACACATAAATATAATTATATGTATATATATACACATATATATATTAATATGTATATATATATGTATATATATATATATATATATATATATATTACACAAATAGATATGCATATAAATTTCTACCTCATACTGGGACCGAACTCTAGTCTCTTCTAATGAAAAGCAAGATTGCTATCAATCATGCCACTAGAGGCTCTAAAAGTAGTCAGAAATTAAGTGCTAACTGCATTTAAGGATTATACGATTATATAAACTTATGTATATATATATATATATATATATATATATATATATATATATATATATATATATATATATATACCAGGAGACCCTCTTTTATGCGCTTGTGATTGAAGACTATGACTGCCTCTGCGGTATTAACTTTATATGATGCCTCTTCTATTGTGATAATTTATTTCTTTTCAACAGCAATGCAATTTCCCGTACCTGTGCTATTTTCATTTTTAGACTTGATATGTATATTCATCAGTACATGAATCGTCTTTCACTTTAAAAGAGTATGTTTAAATATTTGCTAAGGTACTGAGTCCAGGCGTGTTCCAGAGTTATGATAATCTTTTTCTGATCGTATTCAATAAGAGAGGTTCAAGTAGTTAGGTTAAGTTGCAATGCATTTCAGGCCGCAAGGTACGTCTGCTCATCATCAAGCTTGAAGAGTAATTGATGGATGAGGGCTTCTTGGCTGTATTTACATGAATCCGGGTTGAAATAATTTTGGCCACTGAATTATCATTGGCTGCCCCTACTACGAGACTGAAGTTTATAGCTATACTGGGAGGTGTGCTCTAGGCCAAGTGCTGAGCGTGGTGATTACGTCCTGTGTGATATATGTGTTTGAGATTCCCAGTTCGAGGAATCTGATCACTGATTGGCCATTGTGTTCACTTGGAGAAGCTCCAATCCAAGCAAGCTCATCGGTGCTGTTGTCTTCGGTGTCATTTTGAAATGTAGGTTATGTCTAACTGCAGTTGGGGGACCAGCACTCCTTA
>NW_027168494.1:155000-157500 GCF_036898095.1 Palaemon carinicauda | reverse complement strand
TGGCTATGCAAAGAAATGCGCTTGCATAGATATAAAGGATAGTATTTGATATAAAAAGTGAGAAGGAGGAGTGCGAGGCCTTATGTAAAATAAGAGAGAATAATATGGGATAAAGATATCTGTATTGTGCAGTAAGAAATTAAATTGGAAAGCAAGGATAGGGAATTTATTGTAAATGGGAATGGTTAGATTATAGGGAATAATTTTAACAGAAGAGTTTAGAGGAATGGATAAGAGAATTAGAATTTCCAAGGAGCTTGAAGTGCATCTCTAATATATAAATACAATCTTATATCAATAAAGTGTGGAAGGCTTCGATATCAATTCAATTATATTGAGGCCTATCTAGTAAGTAAAATATCAAATGAAATCCCTTAGAGTTAAGCATAGGCCCATGATATCAGAGCCTATAAGAGTAAGTGAAAATTTAGGTGTAATCTGGTAGAGTTTCTCATAAGCTAATATCAAGATAAGTATAGAAGAAATGTAGTAGGTTGGCTAGGGAACCAACCACCCGTTGAGATACTACCGCTAGAGAGTTATTGGGTCCTTTGACTGGCCAAGCAGTACTACACTGGATCCATCTCTCTGGTTACGGCTCCCTTTTTCTTTGCCTACACATACACCGAATAGTCTGGCCTATTCTTTCCACATTCTCCTCTGTATTCATACAGTTTACAACATTTAGATTACCAAGCAATTATTCTCCACTCAAGAGGTCAACTACTGCACTATCATTGTTTAGTGGCTACTTTCCTCTAGGTAAGGGTAGAAGAAACACTTTAACTATGGTAAGCAGCTCTTCTAAGAGAAGGAGACTTCATAATCAAACCATTATACTCTAATCTTGGATAGTACTATAGCCTCTGTTCCATAGTCTTCCACTGTTTGGGGTTGAGTTCTCTTGCTCGAGGGTACACTCGGCCACACTTTTCTATCTTATTTCTCTTCCTCTTGCTTTTTATTAAGCTTTTATAGCTTATAAATGGAAGATCTATTTCAATGTTGTCACTGTTTTTAAAATATTTCATATTGATCATTATTTCTCTTGTACTTTATTTGCTTATTTCCTTTCCTCACTGAGCTATTTTCCTATTGGAGCCCTTGGGCTTATAGCATCCTGCTTTTCCAACTAGGGTTGTAGTTTAGCAAGTAATAATGATAATAATAATAATATTAATGATAATAATATCTACAGGAAAGTTGATAGAATACCTAGATTTCATACAACTAACCTTCTAGAAGATGAGGACAGAGAGATCTTTGCAATTGAATGTAGGAATCGATTAGTAATCTTAGCAACTTTAAAAGACAGCAGATAAAATTGTTAATAAAATGTTTGATATTAAAAAGATATATCAGTCAATTGGTAGTAAAATTTTGGGACGTAAAATTACAAGGAGAAATCCGTGGATATCAAATGATACGAGGGATACTATAAAAAGGAGACAAAGACAGGAAGTGATTGTTGAAGGTTTTTGAGGAAGTAATGAAAAGTACAAGGTAGAGCATGCTAAGTATTCCAGTATTGACAGTGAGGTCAAAAGAAAAGCCAGGAATGACCGGAGAGAATATTTAAACAATAAAGCAGATGAGGCTGACAAAGCTATGAATTCCAGGAGTGGCTATGGTGTAAGAATCGCTCACAGAAGTTTTAATTAAATCTCTTCTGGGCCAAAGAAAAAGAAACATATACTCATCAAAAAGAGAGATGGATTTTTTATAACAACCTAAGATGAAGAGAGACAACGTTGGATGGAACACTTTACTGAAGTCATGAATAGGAGATACGAAGGGAATAACTTGATTGATATATTTGAAGCTGATGAAGACGTTGATGTGCCCATGAATGAATTCATTGTGTTTGAAGACGAAGCTATCAATAAAACCTCAGGAGATGGAAAGCCCCTGGTTACAATGAAATAACTGCAGAGACGATATTGGCTGAAAATGAAGTTACCCTTAGAATACTTATAAGATTAGTTTGTGGAATGTGGAATGAAGAGGCAAAACCTCATGAATGGGAGTGTTGATGAAAATGGAAAAAAAGGGGAGACCTGACTGATTGCAATAATTACAGATGCATTACACTTACGTCAGTTGTCATGAAAATATATAGCATGCTTATTCTAAAGAGACTAGAGAGAAAGATTGATGAAAGGCTGGGAGATGAACAAGTAGGATTTAGAAAAGGTAAAAGTTGTACTGAGCAATTTTTCATTTTGAGACATGTTGTTAAGCAATGAGTAGAACATAGAAATCCACTTTAGATGGCATTTGTGGACTATCAAAAAGTCTTTTATAGCGTGCACCGGCCAATTTTGTGGAGAGTCCTGTGTCATTATGAAATTCCCCTTAAATATGTAAACTTGATTAAGTCTGTTCATGATTATAGCAAGTGCAAAGTTAATGATAGTGTAGTCCTATCAAATGAATTTCCAGTGAACATTGGAGTACTCTGGGGGAATGTGTTGTTGCCTATGTTGTTTATCCTCCTCAT
>NW_027168494.1:147500-150000 GCF_036898095.1 Palaemon carinicauda | reverse complement strand
CAAAGTATTTTAAGAAGAATAACAACAAATATCTCCTATATAAACTATAAAAAATTTAACAACACAAGAGGAAGAGAAATAAGATAAAAGAGTGTGCTCGAGTGTACCCTCAAGCAAGAGAACTCTAACCCAAGACAGTGGAAGACCATGGTACAAAGGTTATGGCACTACGCAAGACTAGAGAACAATGGTTCGATTTTGGGAAGAGACCAAGATACTGTACATCTCGCATTACATAAAGATTAAAAGATGCTAACTGATAGAACACACCCTTGCATATCTCGTGCAGGAGAGAGAGAGAGAGAGAGAGAGAGAGAGAGAGAGAGAGAGAGAGAGAGAGAGAGAGAGAGAGAGAGAGAGGAAATGGGGCTAAAATATGAGAGATGAAATAATATTTGCAGAATTATCCAAAACAATAAATAAACTAAAACCCAGTTTTACACAAAACCGGAATATTCTCAACTTTAGACCCTTCAACAATTCACTAAAAACTTACCATGCCTACAATTAATAAAAAGAAACTATAAAATTATCTATCACACACACACACCTATATTTCACAGACTGACTGATTACAATATACAGTACCTGTTATGAACACATAACAAACTTAGTAAAAAATAAACACTCCAAGAAATGTTATCAAAAATATAAAAAATTGTATTCAATAATATATAAAACAGAGAGAGAGAGAGAGAGAGAGAGAGAGAGAGAGAGAGAGAGAGAGAGAGAGAGAGAGAGAGAGAGAGCAGAAGTAATCAGATTCATGTACTCACCTAGCTAACACAGGTAAAGGACATCACCAATCTTGACTCCGACCTACGAAGGAGCAAAAGAAATACAAATGAATTAAACGAAATTTCAAATAAAAAGAATGTCGAAAAATGTTCATCAAAATTCATTTCTACTAAATCAAGATATATATATATATATATATATATATATATATATATATATATATATATATATATATATATATATATATATATATATATATATAAAGTTTAAGATGATGATGATAATAATAATAATAATAATAATAATAATAATAATAATAATAATAATTTAAGTTGCATACGAAGTATTGAGCACTTAGATCTCTCTCTCTCTCTCTCTCTCTCTCTCTCTCTCTCTCTCTCTCTCTCTCCTATAGGAAATCACACTCTTGACCAGAAATCCAATGGTAAATGTTTAGGGCTAGTGCTAAATAAAAAACTAACTTTCATTGAGCATATTCAGCTAATATGACAATAATGATAGTTATTAAAATTGCCAAAGTAACGTCTATCATACATAAAACTAAAAGGATAATTTCCCTTTATATATCCTAAAAACAATTGTATCAGTCATTAGCATCTCATTTAAATTACTGCATGACGGCGTAGGGGAGTAGCAGTAGATACCGCTTGCAACCGCTAGCGGTAAGGCAAATTATGACCGGTAAGTATAATAAGCTCTAGTGATTACTTAGCTCATACATCCCCACCTACCTGTGTCTCTCGATATTGAAGCTGGAAGACACCTATCAGTTCCCCTTAATGAATATGATCTTTCAAACACTTGCATTAAACGAATATCCTGTTTTAAGACGAAAAAATTATTCAAAAAGAGTGCAGACCTCCGCTGCGGCAGCTTATTTATCGACCTTTAGCTTGACCTTGATCTTTTCCTTTGATTTTAACATGTATTGATTGGCGTGGATTTTCATTCACTCAAATATGAACCAAGTTTGAAGTCTTTGTGACAACAATGTCCAAACATATGGCAGATTATGTGAATCGCACATTTTGCCTGACCGTGACCTTGACCTTTGACCTTGACCTTTCAAAAATGAACCACTTCCAGCTTTTTACGTATCAGTTAATCCCTGCAAGTTTCATTACTCTACGATTAAAATTGTGGCCAGGAAGCTGTTCGCTAACAAACACACACACACAAACAAACACAAAGACAAACAGGGGGTAAAACATAACCTCCTTCCAACTTCGTTGGCGGAAGTAATAATCACTTCATCCACATGGAACAAGAAACGCCAACTTAACTCTTCCTTTCATACGTGTTAAAAGCTACAACCTTAGTTGGAAAAGCAAGATGCTATAAGCCCAAGGGCTCCAACAGGGAAATGTAGCCCAGTGGGTAAAGTAAACAGGAAAATAAATATATTACAAGAGAAGTAATGAACAATCAAAATAGAATATTTAAAGAACAACAACATTAATGTACTGTGGGTCTTTCATATATAAATTATAAAAAAATAAAGAAAAAATAACAAGAGGAAGAGAAATAGCAGGGAAAAGTGTGATCGATTATACCCTCAAGCAAGATAACTCTATAAAAGGTATTGAACAATGGAATATTCAGCACCCCATGATCAGCAAGGCTGTAATAATCAAGGCCACCCATACTAGGTAGGTTTGCTGTGAGCGATCAGACTTAAGTCCACAGTGGCCAGTGTGGTGATCAAAATGGCCAAACACCAGGGTATGACTAAGGACATGTC
>NW_027168494.1:15000-135000 GCF_036898095.1 Palaemon carinicauda | reverse complement strand
TTAGGGAACTTGTTCGCTTCGTGTTGTTGTCGACTTGACGAATTAAAAGAACTCATTATCATAACCTACTTAACCATTTATTCTCTAGTCTTAGGTATTGCCATAGCCTCTGTACCATGGTCTTCCACTGTCTTGAGGTAGAGTTCACCTCCTTGAGGGTATACTCGATCACGCTGTTCTATTTTATTTCTCTTTATCAAGTGTTTTTCATTATGTATGAATGAAAGATTCGTTTTAATGTTGTTGCTGTTCTTAAATTATTGTATTTTAATTGTTTATTACTTCCCCATGGTCTTATTTATATCCTTGATTTCTTTCCTCAATGAGTAATTTTTACCTGTTGGAGCCTTTTGGCTTATAGCATTCTGCTTTTCCAACCAGTTAATAATAATAATAATAATAATAATAATAATAATAATAACCAGGATTCTCTTAAAATCTACTTTCCCTACACCTTCCATCACATTCACCTGGGTCAGTGTTTCTCCTTCTGATTGATCTTGTTACTTGTGCTGCCACTTCATCTGTGTCTTCATCCAGTCGATTATGTTTCTGATGATACCATCGCCTTTTCCAAATCTGCCACAAATGATTCTATTTGTCGATTCACCCTAAGAAGGATGATGTCAGTCCTTTAGACTAGTTCCGATCAAGGGATCCCTTTCTGAGTGGGTAGACCTTAAGAGGATGAAAGGGTTTGCGTATCGCCATGATCAGCAAATGTTTACTAATCAAGGCCAGCCATACTAGGTTGGTTTCATGTGTATGACCAGGCTAAATTCTCCCATCATCCCCAGTTTGCAGTTGTCATCATGATGATAAAAGGGGCCAAACCTCAGACATAATCAAGGAAATGTTTCAGGCCTTGGTCCTGCAGAGGACTATAAACTACTGCATTTGTTATATATACACTCACATACGTATGTTTATATATATATATATATATATATATATATATATATATATATATATATATATATATATATATATATGTGTGTGTGTGTGTGGGTGTGTATATATAATATATATACTGTATATATACATGTATATATATATATATATATATATATATATATATGTATATATATGTATATATATATATATATTATATATATGTATATATATATATATATATATATATATATATATATATATATATATATATATATATATATGTGTGTGTGTGTGTGTGTGTATATATGTGTTACTTGGGCACGTTACTCAACATTTATAATGACGGGGGATGGGTGCCAGTTAGGGAGCCTATAGGTCTATCTGCTGAGTCATCAGCAGCCATTGCCTGGCCTTCCTTAGTCCTAGCTTGGGTAGAGAGGGGGCTTGGGCGTTGATCATATGTAATATGGTCAGTCTCTAGGGCATTGTCCTCCTTGATTGGACAGAGTCAGTGTCCCTTGCCTTTGCCATTCATAAGTGGCCTTTAAACCTTTAGGTAATTTTCATATCACATTGCTTAACTGGTGTTTATTGTCAAATCCAAATTATCAAAACACTTAAAGAACAATAAAAGTCTCCAGCTTCTTGAACGAAGTATCTCATTAATCAACTCGTAAACTTTGAAATTTCACTATATGATCATCAAATTTGTTCAATTTTGTACAGTTTTTACTTTTTACCTGTTGGGTTTTACATTCTTTGGCGGTGTTATTCCCTGAAAATTTCCCCCACACACTTTATCATCAGTCTTGAATTTGTTTATTAAACTAATTAGAAGGGATGGGTATTAATAAACACCATATGTTTATTTAGTGTTTTTATTCCACGAAGTGTGAAGAGGAGGGTATAAGAAATAACAATCTCATGTTGACAAAAAGAAAGGAAATAAATCCTGTTTAATCTCTCTCTCTCTCTCTCTCTCTCTCTCTCTCTCTCTCTCTCTCTCTCTCTCTCTCTCTCTCTCTCTCTCGTGTTTTTTTCTGTATTTAGTGGGGATACCTTAACACGGATTGTGTATCTCATGCTAAGTTGGTTTTCTGTGAGCAATCAGACAAAAATCTTCCTCCATCACCCATCTCCAATGACGTATCTGAGGATTCTGTCTTGCAATAAACTAAAAACTACTGCATTTGTTAATTTATATAGATAGATAGATAGATAGATAGATAGATAGATAGTGTACGTGTGCGTATATTGTGTATCGCCTACTCCTCAAACTATTATATATTTCCTCATATCCATATGACAATAATTGCGATTTTATAATAGCTGTATCTGCTTGATCAAAACTTTACATTAAAGTAGTTTTACTTTTTCTTATTCTCTTAGAATAATGAGGTGTATTGAAAATATCTGCGTTAGTCTGGTTATTCGATAGGTGTTCTAGATATAACTTTAGTTTTTTTCGTCTACAATCGAATCTGTTTAGATACGCTGAAGAATGACAATCAGCTGTTTAGTAATCAGCTGTTTAGTAAGCACCCACCTCGTTGCCACATCTACACGATATCGTATGGTAGGTGAAGGTTTAGTGAATGATATTAAGGAAAAGTGGCACAGGCACGTGCCATATGTACGATAATATTTGACTGTACCCCAAATACATCATAAAATTGTCCTTGTTTGATGTAGATGCGTAAATTGTACTTCATAGAGTCATAATACTTATTGTAGTCGACTGTGTTTAGTCCCAGGAGGAAAAGAAATTGAAATTATTCTGTCAAAACTGAAATTATTCCGTCAAAATCGTAGGCTATCTGCACGACGCAAGGAAGTCGGTATTTTCGTTATATAGGGCTAAATATTCCACTTAATATATCTTCGTTCCTAACTATAACTTTACCATATCATCAAATATGCTTTATATAGAGGCAGAAATGTGTCAATTCAGGTTAAATACTTCGAATTGTTTTATTTTGCTCCAGTTAATGGCGGTATCTAGCAACCCTCATGTACCGGGGACCCGGGGGATGGGGGATGATAGAGTGGTGGCCGTGGTAGGACATATCACGGGTTTCGAAGTCTACCTTCGTTAATATGACAACGAAATGTCATTAGTTTAATGGTATGTATTTATTTACTTTTCTAGACCAATTTTATCAGTTTATTTATCCGTACAGGTAGGCCTAATAGACTTATTGTTCATTATTCACACCAATATCAACCTAGCCAGCTTACGTTCGTTCTGGCCAGAGCAGAGAGCCCATCTACTCGGCATTTCGGAAGAATATTTTAGGTTAAGTAAATACTTTTTCATTAATGTTTCCATTCTAAAATCAGTATATCAACAGCAGAAATTCATTTGAGTAGTCATAGTTACAAATCTTTCATCATGCACGTATTTTCTTGGCCAAATAACTAACCTAACCTAACATAACCCATGGGGTAACACCAAATGTGAGGCCCAGACACTTATTGTAACATTGCAGGTGTTACTTATCAGGAAAAACGTTTAATGGTTACTAAATATGTCATGTGCTTTATTCCCAAAAAGAGTTGGAAAACTCCCCAGATTATTTAAGCAAGGTTATGGCTATACTAGGTCTCTCTCTCTCTCTCTCTCTCTCTCTGTATGTATGTATATATATATATATATATATATATATATATATATATATATATATATATATATATATATATATAGATATAGATAGATATATTGTATGTGTATGTATGCAGTACATATACTGTATACTTTGTGGGAATTTTGTATTTTATATATATATATATATATATATATATATATATATATATATATATATGTATGTATGTATATATATAATTTTTGTTGTTGTACATGTTTACAGTACGTATGTGTGTTTGTACTAGAACTGCAAACTAAATAAAAAGCAGAAGGTATTGTCAGAATTTGTGGAAAAAGGGGCAGAGGAGGATCTATACCTTATACAGGTTCAGGCAGAGAGAATACTATACAGGATCTAAATGTTTAAAGGCCACTCATGAATGGCAGAGGCAAAGGATAGTGACATTGCATGTCTATGCAGGCATCCACCTGTGCCGGTGTGTTAATTGTGGCCTCCGGTGCAATGAAATGCAAATGCTCTGAAGGGGAAGAAGTGCTCTAGGCCTTTGTTGGGGATGTCCTAGGGACCCCAAGTGTTCCTTGCTTCCCTGAGGAAGCTGAACAGATTGCTTTTGTGACTGTGCTTTGTTATTGACGGACTAACTTGGGTTTTTCTGTTAGGCCCTCTATGACTGCTTTGAGGGGTTTGGATGGCAAGTCTGCCTCTCCCCCAGTAACCCCTGTGTAGCAGATGTGGAGGTTGTGGTGGCACCCATGGTTTTAGGGTATTCAGGGTCTGATAAGTCTGGTTAGGTAAAGGTAAAAGTAAGTCCTAAGTTGAAATGTTTGACTCCCAGTCCCTGGTGTGACCCTAATCACTTTTCAAGTACTGTACCAGCCCTCCCCTCTCCTCCCCGTGTCCATTTCCCTAACCTTGTGCCAGGGGTTACAGGTCTATATCCTCCCCCAGTGTGCCTTCCCCCTTCCCCATGTTCAGTGCACCCCAGTTTTGTGGTTCTTGCCGGAGCAATCCATGTAATTTTCAATCATGATTATTGACAATGCTGGTGGTAGTATCTGCAAAACATAATGGTAGTTAAGAACTGACACTAGAGTAAATATGATTAATGATAGATTAATTTGACTTGATATTAGACAATGGTATACATAGGTCATGAGTAAGTATATATAAAGATAGGTTATAATTTTGATGTTATCCTTTGAATCATTAAGAGGATATAAAACATTGGTTTGCGGGCCTGAAATATATACTGTACTGCGCATGGATAACCGTACTCACGTGATATACACGCTCCAGTCATAAAATATGGAGAGCTGGATATATCTATTAATGGATTTGGTATGATCCCTGATACCGTAATACTAATTTTACATAGTTCACTATACCTGCCTAATGATTTACGTGGGCAGAAGGTGAGAGATGAGCAAGAGTGAAGCTTGGCTTGGACTTCATAACTTCATCTCCCCCAAAGCTTTTAATAGCAGTTACGAGCTTAGTTACTCCATTGACCCAGTCATTGCACACGTGCCAACATGGTTTCCTGGTTATGCAGTGAGTGTGTGAGGCAGGTGGTGGGCAGGGTAATGTAGGAATCCCATTGCACCCAGGTGACAAATCACTGGCTAAGGGTAGTACCAATGCATGGACCTCTAAGTGGGTTACTTTATTGGCATTTGGTTGGTTGATGGCACGCTCAAGGGTGATGTTTTACCTGTGAGGGGATAATTAGAGGTGCGTTAACAGAAGTCCTTTGTGTAGGGGTGGGCCCAGTTATGATACTGTAATGTTAATTAATAGAGGGATGAAGGCATGGAGGTTTCTTCGGTTCTGCGTAGTTATCCTACCAGAGCCATCAATCCTGATGTAGTACTTGTCACAAAAAAATCTTGACCAGTAGTTTGTGGCCTTGTCACCACTATCAAATTATTACAGCCATGATCCCATCTCAACCACCCCACACGTCTTTGACTAGAATAGAATGAAGAGTATCGTCAGCCGCACATGGCGCCCAGCAGTGGGATTTCTATGGTAACCAACCATGGTGCAATAGAGCCCAGTTTTTTCTATTATTTTCTAGTCGTAGAAAACGGAACTAGAAATATAACCCTTTTTAAATAACTCTGGTTTGTTTAGCTAGGAAAAATACAAATTGTTTTTGAAATAGGTACTTTTGTATTCAGGTATCTAACTGCCATTATCATTTCCTTCTGCTGTGTCGTTTTTACGTGAATACAAACCTTCATAATTTGTTGGTTTACTCTTGATTTATTTAATCATGACCAAAATTAAAAAGTTGTGGGATTCTGGTAAGATTGTATAGTAACCAACTATCCAGCCACACTGGAGAGGAGCGGCTTAGTTGGTGACAGAGCTTTACTTATATCCTGGCTGTCTGTGCGGGCAGACATGTTTACTGTGCTTTATACTGTTGTTGTGCTGTCCTTTATGCTTTTTTATTTTTCTCTGTGCGAGTGATCCACCCTTTTTGGAGTTTTCAGAGATGCTTCTGCCCAAAAATAAATCTTGCTTTTTGAAGTACTGATAGGATTGATATTGCGTTGCTTATGGGACACAGTGAACCCGAAATCACACAGTGGTACTGATCCCCTGGCTTTGGCCGTTGTCCACCCAGATCATGAAACAGTGCAGGTTTTCTTAGTTTCAGATTTTGACAATCTTAATAGATCCCTATCTCTTATGAGGGTGCTCAGTCAGGGAGGCCAGGTTTTTCTTTCGGATATTGTCAAAGGGGGGGGGGGGGGGAATTTTTAAGATTTACAGGTACTATCTCTGGTAATAATGTTGAAAATCTCACCAAAGACGCCACCTTGAACACTTATTCGAGTGGTAGCAGGTAAACCTCTCTTTCCAGTCACAGAATCAGCGTTGCTGGAGGGGTTCTATTATTCGCCATTATGAGCTCGATTGATTGATTATGAGCTATCTGGCATCCTGACAATACGAGCTTGAATCGAGTCTGGCACTTCCAGTATGGAAAAGCCTCAAACTAAAATTTACTTAGAGAGAAAATAATTAGTTCTTCTAAGAAAACCTCTTCCCTTTTATTTATCAGATGAATTATGGACATTCCATGTGCTG
Organism: Palaemon carinicauda; assembly: GCF_036898095.1. Taxonomy (NCBI): domain Eukaryota; kingdom Metazoa; phylum Arthropoda; class Malacostraca; order Decapoda; family Palaemonidae; genus Palaemon; species Palaemon carinicauda. The sequence goes on along the minus strand of NW_027168494.1, from coordinate 128,401 downwards.
GCCTCTCCTTATTTCAAATTACAGGTGAGTGCACATTTTGGTCCGTAGATACATAAAGGAAGAATGATAAAAATCACTACACTCATGCCTTCCTAGCGCATGCTAACTAAACGCACCACCATTCACACGCATAAACAGTGTAAAACGCTAAGAGGTTGCATGGCCATGACCACGTGGGAGACGAGTTGACAACATGCCACCGGTTCACTCTTAAGTTGTGCAGATTGGGAGGCCAGATAAATACTTATGTCTGCTAAACAGAGTAAATTAGCAATGACATCTATGTCCTGTTTTGCCACAAAAAACATGATTTTCCTCATTCTAGGAGCTGTGGCCTGGAGGACTTTATGGTGAAAAAGTGGCCGATGCATATCCACTTTTTCTTGTGTAGATATTGCTACACTATAAAAATCAGCCCTCCCAGAGGAGGTGGTCAGGCTCTCCTTATTATTCACTCCCTGGGTGTAAGCATTCCTGATGGGGTATACCTGACAGATCTTATCCCCAGAGGTTTTGAGGTCGGTGGAGACAAAACCTTCCCTCCCTCCTCCAACTTATTTTGACCGATGGTCCTTCAGGGCTCACCACAATCCTTTTCAGGTTTTTTCTCCTCAATTTTCAGATACAGTGCTACCTCCTGATATGAAAATTTTATGAGGCTAAATGAGATGCGAAGATTTTTCCGACTTATTGCAAAAACATTTTCCTTATACAAAACGAGGTACAGTACGATTTTCGCCTGAGACTAATTTTAAAATTTGCACGCTGCCAAACTGTAAGCTCGCCACCATTCTTCCATTGGTTATCTCTCTACTCTGATGCTAGTTACTGCCATATGATCCTGCCCTCCTATTGGGTAGCATCTATCCCATCATGCATCTACACATCAGCGTTCCTCGACCATTTCGTTTCAGTAGCGCTATCATTCACATTGAATTCGTGCTGGTGATTTTGCTTTCATGCTTATAGTTACTGTACTGTACTGTATCGTGTAGCATTGAAGAAACATTTATGTAGGTAAGGGACCTTTCTCATACGTCATTTAATTCTTAAAATAAGTTTGTAACATATTACAATTGATATAACTTACTCAGATCATGTAATCCTTCACTTGGGACTGACTTCTAGGCCTTGGCTATCTTGAGAAGTATTTTTCGTTATCTGGGTTAAGGGTTAAACAGACAAATGCCTGTTACAGGGGACTTTCTCTCACCTCAGGAAGACTCCCCATATAAAAAGTGAGGGTTTGTATTTCCATAGGAACAAACCACAAATCTTCAAAATTTTTCCTACCTATGCAAACTCAGGTCATTGATTTAATTCGCCTCCTTCCCCTGCAAGTCTTATTTCTCTTCCTCTTGTTATTTGAAATTTTTATAGTTTTTATGTGAAGGATCTAATTTAATGGTGTTACTGTTCTTGAGATATTTCATTTTGTTGGTTTATTCTTCTCTTGTAGATTGTTTATATCCTGGTTTCATCTCCTCACCGGGCCGTTCTTCCCCGTTAGAGCCCTAGGGTTTATAGCATCCTGCTTTTCCACCTAAGGTTATAGCCTAGCTTGTAATTATAATAGTAGTAATAAGTGAAGGTATGTTGTTCACTCGGTCGCTCCTCTCCAGTTTTGATGGGATAGTTGGTAACCATAAAGTGTTAACCAGAATCCTTCAATGTTTTAATTCAGGTCGTAACTAAATAAATCGGGTGTAAACCCATATAGAGGATTCAGGTTAGTTTAATTAACATTACCAGTTAATTATTTGCAATTTACTTAGGGCTGAAAGTTATAAGACTACTAATTTTTTTCATTTTTTCAGATTGAATGGAGAAAGAGGGAGAAAGATAGAGAATGCTGCGAGTGTGTTTCGAGGCTGACATAAAGTCAGTCTCTATTTATATACAGTATTTATTAATGTTGTTATCAATTAAATATTTTCCCTGTTGGAACAATCAGGCTTATAGCATCCTGATTTTCCAACTAGGTTTGTAGCTTAGTAATAATAATAATAATAATAATATCATCATCCATATATATATATGCATATGTGTATGATGATGATGATGATGATAATAATAATAATAATAATAATAATAATAATAATAATAGTAATAATGATAATATTAACAATAATTATGGTAATGATAGAAATAATAATACCCTCCATAAATATTTTGATTCTCTCTCTCTCTCTCTCTCTCTCTCTCTCTCTCTCTCTCTCTCTCTCTCTCTCTCTCTCTCTCTCTCTCTCTCATTTGTTTTTGTATTTAATGGCCAAATCTAGCTTAGCTAAATGTATAAAAATGCTCATTTATTTACTTTTTTCCAGATTTGTCATAGCTGCCAAAAAACTCAAGAAGATGAAATACTGACACGAAAAAATCCTGAAAGCTTCAGGTAAGTCAACTAAATTTGTTCAGTTCTCTCCAGGCTTTTCTCCCCTTCGAGCAATACATTCAGCCATTCATTTCCTCCTCCTGTTAACACCAGGTTCAATGAACCTCTATTTCTACACATCTCTGTATTTAATAGACACCAACATTAATCTCAAAAGCTTCTAATGCATCTGCCACCGACTTAATTAGGCGATGTAATCTTTCTCTTTCCTTACGGTATATATCCTTCTGTAGCTTCTTGTGGAAACCTCTTGTGAGAGCTTTTCTTACAGGACATTTTTAGCATTTTTACATCCATCTCTTATTTATCATTACTTCTCCATTTCTGATTTCCCTCAACCATTTCGTTAAGCAAAATATCATCTCCTTTTCCTCTACTTGGTTGATGACCTACCCCCTCATATTGGAGCTATCACTGTTAGCTGTAAGCAGTACCATAGGGTCTTTGCAGTGCCTTATTGGCACATCCCTTGCATTAGTAACCTCGCCTCTCTCTTGTAGTGATTTACACATTCTCAATCTACCAACGGCACTCCTTTCCACACCTTGGTACTCACTCAATATCTTCATTCAAATAAAGTTCCCCACAAGTATTACCATTCGTTGTTAATTTCGTCATATTCAGCTCTTGGATGTACAAAATATTTTTCTAATTCTTTTCCTCGACCACACACAAATTATCCTCCTCCATCATCAGCCTTGCAAATATGATATTTTCACCTTACTTTGTTTGTAGAGGTATACTGAAAATATCTATCGTATTCACTTCACCTTTACCTGTACATCTCTTAAATTCAAACACATTCCTTAATTTATGTGCATACCTAACTAGTATCAATCCTATCAACTCATTCGATACCAATTCACATCAATTTCACACATGCATCACATTCACTCCAAACACACACAGGAGGATTCACCCAGGTGAACTGTTACTAATCTTCCCTAATATCCTATATTACCTAATCACTCCCTCCTACATACATCTGTAACATGCCCATCTGCACCATATTCAGTAAACTTGCCACATTCCTCTTTGCATGATGCCCATCTTAACCACAACTACGATTCACACGTAAGTTTACACCAACGTCCAGTTTCTATATACTCAGTTTACTACATCGATAATATTTGACCACAATCCTCCTCCTCTTTCACCAGCCAATAAGGTGTTTTTTTCACCACACCTGAAACATGCATATAATGCCAATCTACAATAATTCTTCTCTGTTCTACTTTCCAGGATTCATAACACTTCTCAAGGATACATGAACTTAACCTACCTTCCTTAACCCTAAAACTTTCCTCCCCTTCTATCAACTACTCCCTTCTGAAATTGCTATATCCTGGTCTTTGAAACCCAATCTCAGTTGTATAATACATTCTGGCCCGGTGGTGTATTTATATGTCCTTTACTCACTATTCAAGATGAACTCAATGTTAGGCCAGTAAAAGAACACCACGACTCGCCTCTAATTACAACAGAAATAGAACCAGGGTCATTTGTTGAATAAAGGCTCCTTATAACATACTTACACCCAAAAATAGTCAGATTGGAACCTAGTGAAGTAACAGAAAGAAGTTTGTGCTCCTTCAAATCATCATGACTTAAGAATAATCAAGATAATCCAAAACGAAGAACTCTTTTACACATTTTCATGGTTAATTTTTCAAGTAAAAGTGTTGAAAATGAGTTAACTCTTACACCCCCCCCCCACACTTTCTGCACATACATACTTCCACAATAAAGTTGTTTATTACAGAGTAAAATAAAACTCGTAATCCCAAGTGCTTTCTTTCACCATATCTGCTCAGTCATCCTTAATGTCATCACAAACCTAAATAATAGTACTGTCAATACAGGAGTTAAGTCAAATAGTTTTTTCTTCATGCCATATTTTTTACTTGCTCCACAGAACAAACGGTAGTCCTTATATGAGAATGATATTCTGTAGCAAAGAGTAAGAACTATCACTGCTTGAAGAACAACATCGTTTGAGCTGTTTAGTTTTACTCATGAAAAAAAAATATTCTCCCATTCTCTGTGAAAATCACTGTTTCACGACAATACTGAATTCACATTAAAGAATTACTTTTGCTATGCCCTCACAACCTTTATCACCCAGTGTGGTTAGTGTTTCCTCTATCAGGTTCGTATTACAAAATTTGTTATCTACCATGATGACCCTGACAAGAAATGGTTGAATATTAGTATAGGCCTAAAGAAAGTCTTAATTGGGAAATATTCACCTAGTAACAAATGTCATACATACTGCACAGACATCCTAGCCTTAGAATCCAATACCTGGACATGCCATATCATACACACTTCTTATACCAGTTGCATAGCACATATAATGCCAGTTAAGGGTTGCCTGGAAAACGTAGCTCAGAACACCAAATATGTCTTGAGAACTTCATGTGAAGTGTTGCTGTATGTTGGTCGTATGGTCATGAAATCCTAAAAGTTCAACCCTTAAAAAAAGACATAATTCCACTGAAAAGATTTTGTTGAACTTTTTGTATACTGTGGAGGGTACCCTACTGAACAAACTGCAAAAATTTTGGTTTCTGTTGCAATTGGTGGTGAGTTATGGGGAAATATGTCTGCTGTGTTTCATGTTCAATGCCTGTTTTTATATCTGATTTCATTCTCTCAAGAGACTTTATATTCTTTTGCTGTTTGTTTCCTCTTCAGCTATATTGATTGTGTGGCTTCTCTCTAACACTTTTACTTACACCCCTCTACCTTTCTTCCAAAAAAGCCATAATTTTATTTCCTAATGATACCTGTAGTCTCATGCCATCTTATATTATCCTTCTCCTCTTTTAGATAGGCTTCAGTATTCCTATTCATATCTCTTAGACCTAGATAATTGTCCTTATAAATTACTGTGGCTTCTTTGTTTCCTGTAAAAAAATTCGTACTGTTTCCAGTCTCATTTGTGATTGTCTTTGCTTGTCTTCGTCTAGTTTTACAAACTTACTTGTACCTACCTTTGCCTTGCATTGATCTTTCACTATCGTTTCCCTTCTTTCTCATCTGCTTTTATGTTTCTCTTTCAATGCCTGCAAGCTCTGTAATCTCTAGTGTCTTAATGTCTTTGTCTTTCTAGCCTTATGTTTGCCTGTTGGCCCAGCATGGACATGTTCAATGTACAGTATTTACATCCTCCACTTGTCTTTAAATGTTCTGTTGTTCTTTCATCATTTTCTACCCTTTTCATTGATTTATTCCAGCCTTTATCGATATCTTTTATACTGTAGTCTTATAAGCCCTTTGACTCATTTGTTTCAATTCCTAAGAGGAAATCCCATTTACTTTGGGCTCCATATCCTGTTCTGTTGTAACATCAACTCCTTGTATTATGATTTTGTACTTTCTTTTTCACATTCATCTTTCAGTTCTTGAGTCTTTTTTTTGTAGCTTACAATCACTCATTCCATAATACTCTATTTGAATTGTAACTCTGGTCTCACCTGCAATTCCAGTTCCTACCTTTAAGCTTACATAGTTTTTACAAACACCTGGTACATAATTAATATACTGTTGGTTGCTAATGTCAGCTGCTTACTGGTTAATCTTGGGTAGTTTTTTCTTTATGTATTGTATAGCAATTGATTTTCTTAGTATATTTTTCACAATTTTGTATACCTATATTCCCATTTTCATTCTTTCTAGGAGACGGGTGTTGATACCATTCTTTGAGTCTCTCCTAACCATCCTCTCCTCTTAAAGAACCTAAATTTCTCTTGACTGGAAAAACACTTGTCTCTAATCAATTAATCATTTTACATTTTTGTCCAGCAATCTGGATTTCTTCTCTCTCCTATCAGCCAAAACTAATTTATCGAAAGCATTAGTCACATTCTTTAGGAGACTTCTGGGTTACTATGTACCAAAATCTAACACACTTCTACTTATACTTTATTCACAGTTTTACAATATCTGACACACTTCTACTTATACTTTATTCACAGTTTTACAAAATCTGACACACTTCTACTTATACTTTATTCACAGTTTTACCTAGAATATTAACCTAAGGCTGGAACTTGCCCTCTATTTTTACAATAATTCTATGCCGGTAAATACTAACCTAACCTAACCTAACATATGTTCCATTGAAAACTGTGTTTTACTTGGTCAAAACTAGAAAAAGCCATGATATTTACCATACCTAACCTTTATTAATTTCACCAATCCTCTTTTCCGTAAACATACCACTAAATGTCTTGCTTATCCACAAACAAAAACACCTCACATTTGAATATAAATATACCATGGGAAGACACTAACACTTTGGACTGAAACAATCATAACATATCATAACACGATACTATATTTTCATCTTACAGTAATATCGTAGGGTTGTTTACTTCCCTTATAGAAAGTCTCATTCCATTGGTGAATGAGGATATTTCACAATATTGTTTCCCTCCTGATAGTTTCATTCGACTGGCCAATACTATACACAACAGTCACCCAAACAAATCGTAATATTTTCTTCGCCAAAAAAAAAAAAAAAACTGTCATTTTCATTTCAACTCGCCTTCCTATTCATACCTTCGGTTTTACTTATAACAGTTGATAAATACTTATCATCCTCACTATTACTGTAATTAGACTTCTTTCATCCTAACTCTGTTAAACACTTTGACAATCTTTCTATCTTACAGTCTACAGCTTTTCAATTACTAGGACACCACCAGGTCTGGTGTTTAAAAACAATTGGGTAGTGGAAGGGAAGATATATAGGGCACCATCCTTTTCATTCACAGTACTTACAAAAGAAGACAGAATTGTGAGAGGTAGTAGGTGGGCGGGGGCACTAGCCAACAAGTTGAGATACTACCGCTAGAGTGTAATGGGGTCCTATGACCGGCCAGACAGTACTATACTGGGTCCTTCTCTCTGGTTACAATTTACTTTCCCTTTACCTACACATACACCGAATAATGTGGCCTATTCATTACAGATTCTCCTCTGTCCTCACACCTGCCAACACTTAAGATTACCAAACAATTCTTCTTCCCCCAAGGGGTTAACTACTGGACTGTAATTTTGCAGTGGCTACTTTCCTCTTGGTAAGGGTAGAAGTGACTTTTAGCTATGGTAAGCAGCTCTTCTAGGAGATGGGCACTCCAAAATCAAATCATTTTGCTCTAGTCTTGGGCAGTGCCATAGTCTCTGTACCATACTCTTCCACTGTCTTGGGTTAGAATTCTCTTGGTTGAGAGTATACTTGGGCACACTATTTCATTTACTTTCTCTTCCTCTTGTTTTGTTTTTATAGTTTATATTATATAGGAAATATTTATTTTCATGTTGTCGCTGTTCTTAAAATATTTCATTCTTCCTTGTTTCCTTTCCTCACTGGGCTAGTTTCCCTGTTGGGGCCCCTGGGCTTTTAGTATCCCGCTTTTCCATCTAGGGTTGTAGCTTAGCAAGTATTAATGATAATAATAATAACAGGCCAAAGGGAGTCAAAGATACGTAAAATTTAAACCTTTCAAAACATTAAAAACTACGACTGATACAATCCTTGCTAGATTTGCCTCACATTGTCATCCCATAATTCTGTCTTAATATTCATACTCGTCACTCATATAGCTTTGCATAACACCCATTTATGCTCTGATACAGTACATGCACTTTTAATTAAGTCTTTTATACGCTCTTATACTGTCAAGTTCGTCTTTGTCACAACCTGAGGTTTCATTTAGTTCCCTCTGGTCCTCGATCCTAAGCTCAACTTGTAATTCATCCGTCTCCCCACCTTCGTCATGTATTCCAAATCCACTCAAGTCACTTGTTATCTCAATCAAATCACTAAATTTTTCTCTTCAGACACTTCACTTACCCTTTGTATACTTGCTTTTTCTTTCATGATGTCAGTCAACACCTCATCAGAAGTCTTGCTATCTCGCAGGAAACATACAAATACTGTAAGTGTAACACACTTGCTGTACATCACTCGTTCATTCTAATTTGTTCTCGAACGCAATTTCCACACATCCCATTCACACAGTGAAACTCGCATTATCTTAATATGCAGCCTAGACTATTACACGTTTCACATTTATTTAATGTCCTGGTTTCATACACTTGTTAATGTGATGCCCTTTCTCTCCACAACCATATAATAGGAATTTAGTGACCTCATACATACTTTTTTCCTGTGACCCATTCTATAACATCTAAAACCCCTCCTACCTGGAGACACTCCTCTCCTGCTTCCTTTCCAACTTGCACACTACTTCCATTCATTATATTTACCCTATTTTCAAAGTCATGCTCTCAACAGTATTTCAAACACCTCATCCCATTTCAATCTTCCGTTTGTATGTCTTATTTTCCTCCTTGTTTTTTTTTAAGAGCTCGCACACACTCATGTACAGTGGCACAGAACCTCACCAATGCCTTATATTGATTTATATTCTGATCCCCAAACTTATTTCTTGTTAAAATCTCCAGCCTATGGTCATACGTCTCCACTGTCATGTTTTACCCATCTTCGCTTCTTCAAACTCATTGTTGTTTCTATACTGTACACCAGCTTTTATTCTTCTCGCATGATCAATTACATGTACATCTCTCTGATTACTCATAATCATGATTGTCCCATGAAGAATATTCAAATTTCCTTAAAAAAAAAATGCTAATTTCGTGTGTTAAAAACTGTATTCTCTCCCTCTTCTCTCTACAAAAATTTTCCTACTCAGAAAATCTCAACAGTATCTCTTCACTCCATTCAACGTATGTTTTGCTCTCTGGCACTTCCCTAATCAAGACGCATACACTATCACTCATGGTTGTATATAGACTTTTTCATTTTACTTAGTACTTCAGTATCACCTTGCTCCTCTTAGCACTTTTCTTTTTTTTTTTGTACTCTCCTTTTCTCGTGTCCTGCACCTTGTACTCCCCATCTTTTCATCCTTCCAGACATTCTTCCATTGTCTCTGCTATTTTCAGATGACCTTTCACTTTAACGTCTATCCTCTTTTCATCAGCTTCCTAAGTTCTTCATTATCTTTCCTCGACCATTCATTCTCACATTATTTCCTCTACAGTTCTCTCCAAGTCTTCAATTATTCTTCCATACTGTTCTATTTCCTTTACACTTTGTCCTCAGCAAATCTTATTTCACTCACTATCCTTTCTGGTCCAAATGACTTGATAGTCCCTGGCAGTAGTGCCCCAAAGAATAATACTCGCTTCTACAGTACTTTATCCGTAACCTAAAAACATACATACTCATGTACATTTACCTAGAATATTAACCTAAGGCTGGAACTTGCCCTCTATTTTTGCAATAATTCTATGCCGGCAAATACTTGCATATGCTCCATTGAAAACTCTGTTTTACTTGGTCAAAACTAGAAAAAGCCCTGATATTTACCATACCTAACCTTTATTAATTTCACCAATCCTCTTTTCCGTAAACATACCACTAAATGTCTTGCTTATCCACAAACAAAAACACCTCATTTGAAAATAAATGTACCATGGGAAGACACTTACACTTTGGACTGAAGCAATCATAACATATGATAATACGATACTATATTTTCATCTTACAGTAATATTTTAGGGTTGTTTACTTCCCTTATACAAAGTCTCATTCCATTTGTGAATGAGGATATTTCACCATATTGTTTCCCTCCTGATAGTTTTATTCGACTGGCCAATACAATACACAACAGTCACCCAAACAAATCACAATATTTTCTTCGCCAAAAAAAAAAAAAAACTCATTTTCATTTCAATTCGCCTTCCTATTCATACCTTCGGTTTTACTTATAATAGTTGATAAATGCTTATCATCCTCACTATTACTGTAATTAGACTTCTTTCATCCTAACTCTGTTAAACATTTTGACAATCTTTCTATCTCACAGTCTACAGCTTTTCAATGACTAGGACACCACCAGGTCTGGTGTTAAAAAACAGTTTGCTTGTGGAAGGGAAGTCATATAGGCCACCATCCTTTTCATTCACAGTACCTGCAAAACAAGACAGAATTGTGAGGGGTAGTAGGTTGGCCAGGGCACCAGCCAACAAGTTAAGATACTACCGCTAGAGTGTAATGGGGTCCTATGACCGGCCAGACAGTACTACACTAGATCCTTCTGGCTACAATATACTCACCCTTTACCTACACATACATGGAATAGTTGTCCTATTCGTTACAGATTCTCCTCTGTCCTCATACACCTGACAACACTTGAGATTACCAAACAATTCTTCTTCCCCCAAGGGGTTAACTACTGTACTGTAACTGTTCAGTGGTTACATTCCTCTTGGTAAGGGTAGAAGTGACTTTTAGCTATATTAAGCAGCTCTTCAAAGAGATGGGCACTCCAAAATCAAACCATTGTTCTTTATTCCTGAGCAGTGCCATAGTCTCTGTACCATACTCTTTTTTTTTTTTTTTTTTTTTCTTTTTTTTTTTACGGGAATGATCACGGAATGAAATAATATTAATTTCACTAGTGTTGTAATTGCTTGTCCTAATAATCTACATACTAGGACCACTCTCTTCATGGATGCCAGAAACGTGCAAAAAAAAAAAGTTCAAAATCTGCTCTTTTTCGCGGGAATGATCACGGAATGAAATATTAAATTCACTAGTTTTGTAAATGCTTGTCCCAACAATCTACATACTAGGACCACTCTGGCCATGGATGTCAGAAACGTGCGAGAAAAATGGACAACTAACCCAAAATTCCTATCCTAACCTGACCTACAAGCCATGTCCTTACCTTCCTCGTGAACTAACCGGGGGGCTAGCCCCCCCTACGACCCCCCAAACACTGTCACTAACATAAACCCCACAAACCCAACCTAACCGAACCTAGTAGTTCCCAGGTCACTACCCCTACCTGGGGGCAAGCCCCCGGACCCCCTTCGTAAGTCTCTCTCCTACACAAAAAAAGTTATGGGCAGCACTGAAAATTATATCTTAACCACATTGTCATAATAAAAAAGTACTCAGGCTTACCTTAACATTCGATGTCGCAACATCAATTGTACACTTCTCACATGGACCCCTAAAATCCCCTAAGAGGCCTTCTCGAAATAAATAATGAAAGAATTCGGGGGTAACTCAAGTAAAATCACGTAGGTGTATATACCTTAGAGTCTTAATCGAATCAATTTGATCAATATGAGTGATAAACTCAACAATATCGCTCAAAAAGTAACTGTACGAAACACGTCTACCCATTACGGCGGTTAGAGTTGGAAAGGGTCGACTCCAGGTCAATCTCGGGTCATGTGGGGGGGGATTAAAAGTTTTAAATCATGCGGCCAACGAAAGGTTTAGTTCGGTTGCTATGTTTGACACTGGCTTTATCTACCGAAATATCTTAACCTGATGTTGGCTAGCCTAACCTTTCATTGTATATAAAACAAAATAGTATTCTGCCTAATTTTAGGACGTGTCCCAACGAATTAACAATCTTAACAAGAGGTTAAAAATGAAGATTGTTGGAATTAGCGAAAACATAAGTCTGAACATCGATAACTGTTCAAGCTTGCGCCACCAGCTGATAGGCGAACCGAGCGCCGCCAAGCGGGTGTTATTAGAGTCAGGAAGGAAACAATGCTTGAGGGAAATTTTACGATCGAGTGTTGGCCGTGGCTTCAGCGGACGATGCATTGTAACGACCTTTTCCTAACCTAGCAATTCATGATAATTATCATAGCAGTATCAAATATCACTATAAATGACGTGTCCCTAAAAACTACAAACTTAACGAGGCAGTAAATATGGAGATTGACGGGACAGTATTAAATTGTAAAAACGAACGTTTCTTAGACTGGGATGACACGGGCTCTATCTATCGGGAAAGTTGGAAACTAAGCAGGAGCTACCCGTGACTTGCGTTCGGACCGTGCTGAACCTAGAAAATATTGCCGTGGTAAAGGTAAATTATGATATTCAAAATGATAAAATATGATAAAATAACATCATATTATGGTATGTAGGATCATTGTAAAGAACATCTTCCCCATAATGAAAAACGATTTGGCTAGTAATAAGAAAGATATTGCCCTGTCCCCAAAAACTACAGACACCCCCACTTGTTAATATGATGCCCTTTCTCTCCACAACCATAATAGGCACTTAATGACCTCATATATTCATTTTTCCTGTGACCCATTCTATAACGTCTAAAACCCCTCCTACCTGGAGACACTCCTCTCCTGCTTCCTTTCTAACTTGCACACTACTTCCATTCATTATATTTACCCTATTTTCAAAGTCATGCTCTCAACAGTATTTCAAACACCTCATCCCATTTCAATCTTCCGTTTGTATGTCTTATTTTCCCCTTTGTTTTTTTTTTTAAGAGCTCGCACACACTCATGTACAGTGGCACAGAACCTCACCAATGCCTTATATTAATTTATATTCTGATCCCCAAACTTCTTTCTTGTTAAAATCTCCAGCCTATGGTCATACGTCTCCACTGTCATGTTTTACCCATCTTCGCTTCTTCAAACTCTTTGGTGTTTCTATACTGTACACCAGCTTTTATTCTTCTTGCACGATCAATTACATGTACATCTCTCTGATTACTCACAATCATGATTGTCCCATTAAGAATATTCAAATTTCCTTAAAAAAAAAAGAAAAAAAAATGCTAATTTCATGTGTTCAAAACTGTATTTTCTCCCTCTTCTCTACAAAAATTTTCCTACTCAGAAAATCTCTCACTCCATTCAACTTGTTTTGCTCTCTGGCACTTCCCTAATCAAGACGCATTCACTATCACTCATGGTTGTATATAGACTTTTTCATTTTACTTAGTACTTCAGTATCACCTTGCTCTTCTTAGCACTTTATGTTTTGTACTCTCATTTTCTCCTGTCCTGCACCTTCTACTCCCCATCTTTTCATCCTTCCAGACATTCTTCCATTGTCTCTGCTATTTTTAGATGACCTTTCACTTTAACGTTTATCCTCCTTTCATCAGTTTCCTAAGTCCTTCATTATCTTTCCTTAATATTCATTCTCACATTATTTCCTCTACAGTTCTCTCCAAGTCTTCAATTATTCTTCCATACTGTACTATTTACTTTACACTTTGTCCTCAGCAAACCTCTCTTCAATCACTATCCTTTCTGGTCCAAATGACTTGATAGTCCCTGGCAGTAGTGCCCCAAAGAATAATCCCTTAATGAGCAGTGCCCCATGTTGGGTGGCAATTATGTCATGAGATTTGGGGCAATATGCACCAGAATAATACTTACTTCTACAGTACTTTATCCGTAACCTAAAAACATATATAATCACTTACATTTGCTTGTAATAATAACTCCATTATACTTTTTAATGTTTATCTAACCCCTAACATTGTTACTAATTTTAAATAATGGGGTTTGTACCATCAAAGCTTCCCTTCTATAAAAAGGAAAAACTCCATAAACCAACCAAATTCAATATCTAAAATCGTGTCTCAAGATTTTTCCTAAATCTAATACACAATTATATGTAAACAAACACAACCAAAATAAATCAAAACACATTAATCATATACCACATTATTGTTTTTCACTTAATGTGAGAATCTTTATTTACACATAGATATTACCCCAAACATAAACTATTCACTTCACTCGCATCAAAACATAAATGAACGTCTGTACATCCTTCATTTTATTTCTACTTTTAACTTCACTCAGATTTTTTATCCTATTTTACATTTTACGAGTAATTTCTTCTGTCATGTACTTAATGATCCAGCCATTCGGCCTCGTTTTCTCTCTAGATACATTTTTCTCTTTTGAAAACCACTGAAAATACAAATATATATCCCTATATTAATTATAATCACATTAGTTTCTGTCAGTGGAGGATTATGAAGTTGAATTGTGTGCTTTAGCATCGTCAATCACAGTCCCATCCACATAAGGTCAATAGGCAGCGTGTCTAACAAATGGGAGGTATGGGGTCTACGCTACTTATCCTGACAGACTGACTCACTTGACACACACACATATACACCATTCCATCCAAGATATAGTCCTCCCTGTAAAATTTCCAAAACATCCCAATTACCAGGGCACACACCACTTGACCTACACCAATGAACACTGGGGTCTTAATTCTGGAATTACTACATGAGCCACCCTTATTTCAAATCACCTCAACATTCCTGGAAAAAAAGACAAAATACGGGAAACGTAAATGGGTGGCAAAATTAAAAATAACAATAGCTATGTAATGTCATCAGGAAAATATCATTGATATTATTTTTTTCATATACATATTCTTAATTCCTTTGCTGCCTTTTGAGATCTCCTAGTGGCACCCCCCCAGCCTATTGGCTCCTCTTAATTTCAACCTATGTCTTTATATTACTTTTCTTCATCTGGTTCACTTGAATTTGGCGAGTGTACTGAGGAAAAGTACATCAGCCTTTTGACTGAGATTGTTTTGATCTTGATGTTTGCTACTCTTCTATTCATTGTCTCCAATACTACAACAAGATGTTCTACCTTCCTGCCCACCCAATTTTCTCTGTCAATACATTTTGGTGACAAGAACTGTAGCGACATCAGCGATTACTTTTATCACCAAGTACTTAATTCGCCCTACATCTTGTATTTTGCTCTCATATTGCAAATTTGGGGGCTAAACATTCCTTTGCTTCCTTCTCAGTCACCATGAATTTTGTTTTTCTTATCACTATTTCCAATCCTCTCCTTCCATTCTTCTCTTACAGTATTTTTTTAATGTTACCAAAAGTTTTACATCTCATTCTGTAGTTAACTCAAGGTTATCTGCGTATATTAACCCTTTAACCCCCAGGCTATTTGGAAATTTCCAACCCTTAACCCCCAGGGGGTTATTTTTTTCCTAGCACATTTTGCAGTATATATTTTTTTAAATTGCTCTAACAGCCTTAATTTTTGTCATAGAGAGGTCAGGTTGGTCTCATTCTCTTGGAAAATGCCTGAATTTTCTAAAAAATTTATCAAATATGAAAAAAAAAATTTTTATAGCACTTTTTCGCAAGGACGTACCGGTACGTCCATGGGGGTATAGGGATGGCTTTTGTGAAATGTACCAGTACGTCCTTTGGGGGTAAAAGGTAGTAGGTTGGCCAGGGCACCAGCCACCCGTTGAGATACTACCACTAGAGAGTTATGGGGTCTTTTGACTGGCCAGACAGTACTACATTGGATCCTCCTCTCTGGTTACGGTTCATTTTCCCTTCGCCTACATACACACTGAATAGTCTGGCATATTTACATATTCTCCTCTATCCTTATACACCTGACAACACAGATTACCAAACAATTCTTCATCACCCAAGGGGTTACTGCACTGTACTTGTTCAGTGCCACTTTCCTCTTGGTAAGGGTAGAAGAGACTCTTTAGCTATGGTAAGCAGCTCTTCTAGGAGAAGGACACTCCAAAATCAAACCACTGTTCTCTAGTCTTGAGTAGTGCCATAGCCTCTGTACCATGGCCTTTCACTGTCTTGGGTTAGAGTTCTCTTGCTTGAGGGTACACTCGAGCACACTCTCCTATCTTATTTCTCTTCCTCTTGTTTTGTTAAAGTTTTTATAGTTTATATAGGAGATATTTATTGTTGTTACTCTTCTTAGAATATTTTATTTTCCTTTTTTCCTTTCCGCACTGAGCTATTTTCCCTGTTGGAGCCCCTGGGCTTATAGCATACTGCTTTTCCAACTAGGGTTGTAGCTTAGTAAGTAATAATAATAATAATAATAAAAGGGTTAATTGACAGGTGCTATATTTGCATTCTAAAATAGATTTCTTCATTATCATAATGAACAGCAAAAGACTCGGTGCTGATCCTTGATAGAAAACCCTTGCCTCAGAATATCTCTGATAACCCTGCCACTGTCTTCACTATAGATTGTGTTTTATTTTACAATTTTACAGTACTGTATTATAATACCTTATTTGGTCATCCCAGTAACTTCTTGTCTTTTTCATAACCCAACCCTTTTAATAGTGTATTGGTACTCTCACTGTTTCCTGGTGGACATACTGCTTGAGCAAGTGTGAAATATTGATATCTACGGACAGAGCATCATTCCCAGCTGCAGCCTAACTTGATGGCATTTCCTTCCTCCTAATTACTTTCCTTATCTCAATTACACTTATTATAATACCAAGCCCCTTCGTTAATTGGATTATCTCAAGTTTTTGGTACTGAATTTTTTTTCAGTTAGCCTCCTGTTACCTTATACAAGAATGCGTGCACTCTGTTTTTCCATCTCCGTCCCATATAACTTGCAGCTTGTTCATAGAGAAGAACTCTTAAAGTCGTGTGGTAAACCTAGTCTTCATGGTTATGATAACCTCCCATGTTCTAAATCCCTCTTATGTATCCCCATTCTGCCCTTACCTTCAATTGAATCTTAACTTTGTCATATTCCATTTTATAGTAATCATCTTTTCTATTTCCATTCCTATTTTATCCTTTATGTCCTATTTAACCCTTTTACTCCCAGGCTATTTGGAACTTTCCAACCCTTAACCCGCAGGCTTATTGGAAATTTTCAACCCTTAATCCCTAGGGGTTATTTTTTTTTCAAGCACCTTTTGAAGTATATTTTTTTTTTTAGATTGCTCTAACAGCTTTAATTTTCGTCATAGAGAGGTCAGGTTGGTCTCATTCTCTTGGAAAATGCCTGAAGTTTCTCCAAATTTATAAAAAATATGCAAAAAAAATGTAAATAGCAGTTTTTTTGCAAGGACGTACCGGTACGTCCATGGGGGTAAAGGGATGAGTCTTGTGAAACCTACCAGTACAGTACGTCCTTTTTGGGGGGTAAAAGGGTTAAGTTTCAGATACCATTTCACTTCTTGCACCTTTATTTCATACTTTTGACGTGGTCTGCATTTTTATCACATTTTCACCCCAACATTCTTTAAAGGTTTTTCCTATTTGATATGCTACAATCTCTTATGTTATTGCAGTGTTGTGATAGAATAATCTACTTATATTTAATCCTGTTTTAGTCTCTCCATATACCTACTTCTATTTTTTCTCACTCTTATTCTTTCCTACATTTCTACATTGGATAATATGGTTGGGATTAATACTGTTTAATACATTTTGGTTTGTACAGTATCTCCAGGGCCATATCCCATATGTTTGCTATGTTACCATACTTCATTATTTCATACCTCCAAGTATTCCACTTATTATTTCCTTTTTTGAATGTTCAGTTATGATCCTCTTTATTACATGCACACAAATATTCACATTCTATTATTCCTCTGATGTCCCCCTTTTTTAACTTTTCTTCATTTACGTGCTTATCCTCCTCCTTACTTCTAAATGTTAACATTTCAGTATTTCTGGTTTGGTGCTAAATGTAAACTTTTTCAAGATTTCCATGCTATGGCAGTTGTCTATTGCTACTCTGTCTTCCTTTCTGCTGCTGGGGAACACTGTGTGTATACAAGTGCTTCAATTTCAACCCCTTTATAAGTGTTAGCCTTTGCTGACTTATGTTTTTCAGTTTACAAGCTTAGTTTGTTCCAGGATAAAGCTCATAGACTAAAGTGATCGTATTCTAAAACAATTTTCCCCATTAGGAATAAAGGAGATACACTCGATCCATTCCACAAGTCCATAAATACATATATACACTCAATTTTAAAGGTTTGTCATGGTATGTAGTGAACAAGTTATAACCCCTAACATGAAAAAGGTGAATATGGAAGGAAATCTTAGCCCACAAATGTACAGTGCTTGTAAACCAATTTGAATTTTCCTGCTTGAATACTGAGATGCTTGTACAGTATACTGTACCGAGTTACTAGTAAGCCGAGATTCTACTCTACTTGTTTTTATCTTTCCCTTCGGAGCCTCTGTAGTTTATGGGGACAGGTCTTGGACCAGCCGAAAATCTAGTAAAAAATTTCCAAAATCGGCTCTTTTTCAAGGGAATGATCACAGAATGAAATAATATTAAATTCACTAAAATTGTAAATGCTTGTCCCAACAATCTACATAATAGGACCACTCTGCGCATGAAAGTCGGAAACGTGCTAGAAAAATGGACAACTAACCCAAAATTCCCTTCTTAACCTGACCTACAAGCCGTGTCCTTACCTTCCTCGTGACCTTACTTGGGGGTGTTACCCCCCAATCACTGTCGCTAACATACAAACCCTACAAACCCAACTTAACCGAACCTAGTAGGTCCCAGGTCACAAGCCCTAGCCCTTCGTAAGTCTCTCTCCTACACAAAAAAAAGTTATGGGCAGCACTCTAAATTATATCTTAACCACATTGTATTAATAAAAAAAGTTACTCAGGATTACCTTAATATTTGTAATTGGTGAAGTCTAAATCCTCCGGTTCTTGCGTCTTCACAGGGACCCCTAAAGTCACTTAAGAGCCCTTTTCGAAATAAAAAATGAAAAAATTACTGGGTAACTCGAGTAAAGTCCCGTAGGTCTAAAAACCTTATTGTCTTCAAAGTATCAAGCTGATCTATATGAGTAATAAACTCAACACCATCGCTCAAAGGGAAACTATATGGAACACGTCTGTCCATTACGGTGTTTAGCATTGGAAAGGGTCGACCTCGTGTGTAGGTCAGTCTCGGGTCGAGGGGGGAGATTTAAAATTTTGAAATCACGCGGCCAGCAAAAGTAGGCCTACAAGCGCACAGAAACGAAGGGTTAGTTCGGGTGGTTTGTTTGACACTGGCTTTATCTACCAAAACATCTTAACTAGATGTTGGCTAACCTAACCTTTGGTTGTATATACTGTATAACAAATTGGTATTCGACATAATATCAGGACGTGTCCCAACAAACTAACATCTTAACAAGAGGTTAAAAATGAAGATTGTTGGGATTAGCGAAAACATAAGTCCGAACATCGATAACTGTTCCATCTTGCGCCACCAGCTGATAAGGTGAACAGAGCGCCACGAAACGGGTGTTATTATAGTCAAGCAGGAAACAATGCTTGGGGGGAAATTTTACGATCGAGTAACTTGGCCGTGGCTTCAGGGGATGACGCATTGTAACGAACATTCCCTAACCTAACAATTCATGATAATCACCATATCAGTATCAAATGTCACTATAAATAACATGTCCCTAAAAACAACAAACTTGACAGAAAGTAAAAATGTAGATTGATGGGACAGTATTAAATTGTAAAAACGAACGATTCTTAGACTGGGATGATATTGCCGTGGTAAAGGTAAATTATGATATTATTCAAAATGATAAAATAACATCATATTATGGTATATTGGATCATAGTAAAGAACATCTTCCCCATAATGAAAAACAATTTGGCGAGTATTAAGAAAGATAACGCCCTGTCCCTAAAAACTACGTTCACCCCTAAATCTATTTCCTCTGTTTTGTCGTCTTGTGTCCACCAGTGTTCTTCCTATCATGTTTATTTCACATACTATTGAGGCCCCTTTCCACCCTACCATATTTCCTATTCCCTAGCTCTTTAGTACTGTACAATCAAGTTTATCAAAGCACTTGTACGTATCTCCAAACTGTACATATATTGGGGCCCTCGAGTACTTATCATAATCTACAACTGCGTTGAGTGTAATCCGATGCTCTGCTTTTGATTTTCCATCCATTCCACTGTACTGGTGTTTACTTGTCTTTTCTTTAATTACTTCTTTTGATTTTACTCAGTATCAGTTTTTAACCCTTTTACCCCCAAAGGACGTACTGGTACGTTTCACAAAACTCATCCCTTTACCCCCATGGACGTACCGGTACGTCCTTGTAAAAAACTGCTATTTACATTTTTTTTGTAATTTTTTATAATTTTTTGAGAAACTTCAGGCCTTTTCCAAGAGAATGAAACCAACTTGAACTCTCTATGACGAAAATTAAGGCTGTTCGAGCAATTTGAAAAAAAAATATACTGCAAAATGTGCCTGAATAAAAATAATCCCTGGAGGTTAAGGGTTGGAAAGTTCCAAATATCATGGGGGTTAAAGGGTTAAGAGTTTAATCATTGTACCTGTCACTTTCTTTTTCTTTATTTACTAACAGCATCTCCTTTCTGTTCCAATCCTAAGGTTTATGTAACAATTATTTCCTCTTATTTCATTTATCAATATATCCAGGCTTTCCTTCATGTATTTTCCAATACACTATTCTTGATCATTTTATTACTATCTCTATATCTATTCTTGTCTTTTAAGCTTTTCAAAATATGCCCCAGTTCCTCCATTTTGGTCTTCTACCTCCCTCCCTTTTGACTGCTGTGGATGTTGTCCAGTGCATCACTAATTGCTTTCTTCAGTAGTTTTTCCTACAGCAGTACATGTGTCTCTTTCAGAAATAGGTCCATACAAAGTTTCTCATTCCTTTATTCTTTTTACATTTTTATTTAATTCCTCCTCTTCATTCGGTGCTATTATAGTATGCTATCTACCGCCGATTTTGCTATCTACCACCCCTCTCTGACTATAGTATGATACCCACCTTCAGTCCCTAAGGATACGGTCTACTTGCTAATCCGCCTCTAATAAGGAGGATCAATACCGACTTGATAACCTAACCTAACCTTACCTTACCAAACTCAACCCAACTTAACCTAACCCAACCTAACCTAACTTACAAACAGCTTATAATCATGCACCCATGTCCTAATCTAACTTAACCTAACCCAACCTAACCGAACGAACAAACTGTTTATAATTGTGCATCCATGTTGTCCTGCCAATAAATATTATTAAACTATCATTAAAGTCCAATGAGGATAACATACTAGTGGTAAGTAATCTGTTTGATAATCCTCATCAAACAGGAGGATTAACATTGACGGTAGATAACATACTTTGTGGTAGATACCATACTATAGTAGAAATTCGACGGTAGATAGCATACTATAATAGCACCCTTCATTCTTTACTCCATACATTATGGCTTCATTATGGACATCCATATTTCACTTCGCCCCAAAAAGCTGCTCGAAATACTCCTTTTCTTTCGTAATCCCCTATACTGTTTTTCTTACTCTATCGCCTTGCTTTTGTTCCTTTCCCTTAATGATATACAGTCAAACCTGCGCTAGTGAGCCCCCTTGGGAATTTGATAACGTGGGTCACATACAAAACTCACATTGCACTTTAGTATTTTTCATGTTAAAATTGATTTTCATGTTCTAGACATAGTAGGTCGTCTATATTGGTTCATTTAAGATGTGGGGAAATGGGTGCACTTGGAACCCTCCTAGCCCGTGCCCTATATAGGTTCCACAGTAGAATCCTCTCTTATTTTACCCACATCTTCTCAATTTTATGATGGTCACTGCGTATCTACTTCAGTTTCTTAGTCTGCTGCCATGCTTGTAGTAATTCTGTAAATTTCCTCCCAACTCTGGAATCTCTCTTTCAACTTTTTATTTTCTGTAACATATTCTTATTTAGTTCTTCATACTCCCTTAACTCCCCCATTAATTACTTGTTCACACCTTCGGGTACTGCTTGTACATCCTTTTATTAATTTGAGGCAGACCAAACAAAATAAAAACAGGCCTTCTATTTCTATTTTCTGAGTCCCAGTCTCACATATTCCCCTGATTGCCTTTGTCACAGTGCATACAATGACCAAACCAATTTACTAATTTTTACACTACACAGCTCATCTATTATTCTCCACTACAAATATATTTGGTGTCCTGAGTTGATATATTAGTGTACCATTCATTTTTCTGTATAGGCGTACCTCGTGTCCCTATATCAATCAGTTTGCTTATCGTATAACTGAACTGATAGTGAGAATTCCCTCTGGTACAGCCTGAAGAATCCCCCTGTTGCTCTTTGCTATCCATACTCTCTCTGTTACTGGTGTAAGTATGTTTTGTATTACGCTCTTCTCTCTTTCTATTCTCTCTTGGATTCTCTGTCATTTTTATTGTTCTTTCTCCAGGTTTCATTCTCATGCCTTTCTTTCTACTGCACTTTTCTCTTTCACTTGTTGGCCACTACCTTTGCTTCCTTGACTCCTAATTAAGTTTAAACTCATCATAAAGTGATGAATAGTCAATTGCAACATGTAACTTCATACCTACTTTCAATGTTCAAGTTCTTTCAGTCCCTCCCTGTACAGTTCCACTTTCCATTCCCTTCTATCTTCTACATCTCGCACTTCACCAACTAAACAATACTTAGCCAATAGTTTTGCTCCTTGCCATGACAGCTCAGTGATCATTCCACCTGCATTAGCTCAAAGATATGTTTTCACAAGACCTACAAATTGTTTCTTCTTTATCTGGAGCTTTTACCATTTTCTATAAGGGGTTACTGTTTCCTCTAGGCCTTTTATACATATGACCTCATATTTTAAATCGTTCCTTATAAAATGGTTTTGGTTGAAACCTATTCTAGAAAAACATAGTCTTGCAAATTTCCTTTGATTTAAACTTTTCCATAAAAAAAAATAGCTTAAAACATTTTTAAAGTTAAAAGTCCCTGGAAAATGTAGCTTCAGAATATCCTTTAAGATAGCGTACAGTCAGATTAAATCCTTCTTTGCATTCAGTCGTTGCTTCCTAACTGCCCTATCCACCTTCTTGTATACTGTGTATCTTGCTCTCCTAGTCCTTTCTGCCCATATCGTTTGTCATGTTATTTTACCATCTGAACCATGGCTTTTTAATTCTCCTCTTCCATTCCAACTCTGTCATGATCCTTTTCAGACCAATCTCCTTTGTTGAGCCTTCTCCAATACCCTATTACTATGATTAAAATCATTTCTGATTCTATCATCTCATGGTTATGCACATTCATCTCAACATCATTATTTCTGCTACTTCCATTTGTGTTTTTTAGGTTTACCTTATCCCCCACATCTTGTAAACCATTGCCAATTTGATTACACTTTTATAAAGATTTCCTTTTAATATTTATACTGATCATCTTGTCTCAAGATTCCTTTGACTACATACAATTGATACAAACATTCTGTATTCTGTAGTTGAATCTCTAGTCCCTATTTCACTCCTTTGATGTTATCCGAACCCAAATCCACTGTACCTGGTCTTCCTTCCCCTCCTATCCATAGATATTCAACTTTATTCCTGATTATCTTCAAGTTTTTATTTCCTTCTTTTTTTCTACTTCCACCTCTATTCTTTCTCCAGTCAATCCAACCAAATCCATATCAGCAGCAGACGCCTCCTCTACATCTGATGTTATAAGGTTTATCGTAAGGTCAAAGCTGATCCTTGGTGCTGACCAATTCTCACCTTACACCTTTCTCTAATACCAACAGTTTCTTATGTGTGTGGTTACGTCTCGATACGTATCATGTATCACTGTAACATAGTTTTGGAGAAACCCTTCCCTCTCTTACTGTACATGTCTATACTTCCTGCCTTTTTACCTTACCATGTGTTTTTTTTTTTTCCAAATCAATCCTCATTTATTGCAGTTTCCCTTTTTATTCTTTCTTGTATAATTTTCTCATAAATCTACAGTGTGTGATAGCAGTTTTATCCCACATAATTAGAGCAGTCTGGGAAATCCCCTTTTCATTAATACTTTGGGACCATGAGGCTGTTCATCCACCATCCTGGTAATCATTCTTGGTGATAGATTTTAAATGTCCAGATTCACAGTATATTTATCCCTTCACTTTACAAAAATTTTCATTCATTGACTGGTATACCATCAAGTCTTGCTGCCTTTCCCATTTTCATTTTATCAAATGGTCTTTTCACTTTATTTCTACCTAGGTTAATATTACTCTTTGGTGGTCATAGTCTGTTATGCTTTCAGGGTTATCCTCATTCAATAACTTTGATCTGAATCTCTTTATATCTGCTTTTTTGCTATCTTGCGTTGTAATGAGACTGTGAGGTTATTATGAACCAGAATAAAACACACTTCTATTTTTATTCTTATTTATTAAAGACACACATTCAAAGTTTTATCTTGAATATTACTTTAATTCCTAACCCTATCACTAACTTTCATACATGAAATACTGTACTATGCCCTCTATTTCCCTTTGCCCAAAATTGTCACAACAACATATTTACCTAAACCAACTAAACAAAGTAATATCACCAATCTTCAATCCAATAAACTTAACACTGAATTTTGTACTAAATTACAAACAAATATGAATTCTGTATCATAACACGAGACTATATTTTTGTCATTATGCCCCAGTATTGTTTTCTCAATGTAAAAGATTTTTTTCTAAGGGTAAATAAAATACACAACATAAATCGCACACAAAATATCACATTAGTTTTCACAAAAACATTACAATTTTCTATGATCCAGTAATGTTTTTGCAAGTACATTATTTATTCAATCTGTCAACTTCTTCTTTTCTTACAGCCTTCTTTACCGTTGATCTTTGACAGCATTTTCTCTGTCACTGCCACTTTTATCAGAATCTTACTCTCTCTTCTTACTGTCGGCTTCACTTTTAGTCATTGACAAAGGCTTGTTAATTTGACTATCACTGTCATTAGAATTCCTATTTCTTCTTATTGCTAGTTTTACTCGTACATTGACAAAAGCATATCTATATCGCTTTCATTAGCTTCTGAAATACCATAACTCACACCACCAAGTCCCCCTTAAATTAACTCTGGTGTCTCAAAAAAAAAAAAAACAAGAAATATCAGGGAATTGTGATGTAGGCTACAATCCCGGAGTTCAACATTCCAGCACGAGAAAACAGAATTATTTGAAGAGGAAAATGGACAAAACATCGGATCGTAAAAAAGATCTTATACTACTTACGTGTAAAATTTAATGTATTCCTTTCCTCGGTTTTTTATTGGTCATACTTATTTTTATCCTTCATCTGGTTCTATACATTTCTTTATCATTTACACTAGGGAATCTATTTAACCTTGTTCAGATATAGTATTTTATACCAGTGTTTTAATCTAGTACCATTATTGTTGTCATATAATTTTCAATACGGCCCATATTTGTTCTAGAGTAAAGTCTATTCATATAGGCTACTGTATTTCTGCAATACACACTTTTTTTCTTAGTCCACTATTTGTAGCCTTACCAGCTACTAGCATTGGTATATCACAGGCTTTGTACGTTGTGGAAGAGATGTGTAAAGCTATTCCAAAAAAATTCCATCTTGGAAGAAGACCATTATGCTAAAATAATGATTCTCCTATATCCTCTGTATACTTTATATCTTTTATCTGCACTCATGCTTTATTCCTTAGTCCACCATGCTTTAAAACCATTTCAATTTGCCTTGTCTTTCACAATCCTTACATCGACTAATCTCTTCACAGAATAAACCAAACACCCAATGACCATGTACCTGTAACACCTGTTTACTGCATATCATCTGACCTTCCACTTCTGATTCACACTCCTGTTTTTATTCACCCCAGCATATCCAATATACTGTACATTCCTCTGCCATCCCCTTCTCTCTGACGTCAGCTTCCATGATAATCATGCAAAAACATAACCATTTAATTCACAGGGTAGATTCATCAATACATCCATATTGGACTTAAACCTTGGAACTTGTTTTTCGTATCTACTCCCTCCATACATTGCCTTTACATTTATCCACATTAGAAGGCTGTCAATAACACAATTTTCCACCACCAACTGTGCATAAGGCCCGCCTGCATACTTCCTCCATAATCTCACTCATCCCTTATTATCCTAAAGTGGCCTATGCCTTCCCTGGACCATTCCAAAAGCATGTCTTGCAGAATCCAAGGCAGGATAGCTGTAGTTAATTCCACACCATACTAATCACTTCTGGTGCCAAGACCTTTGAAACTTTACATGCCTTGACAGCTGGTTGTACCATCCACAGATGCTTGATATAGGCTCCCATACCTATTAAAAAACTTCTTTGGGATCATTAAAAACTTATATTACCCTTCTTTTCATAAATCTAAACCATGTATTTCTTTCCATGTATTGGTCTCACATCTTTAAACTTTATTCATACTCTTTTCCTTTAAACCACACATCCAGTAATTCCTTAAGATATTCTTTATCTGGCCATTACCTATACATACCACTGCATCTCTCCTGTTAAAGTGGCCCCACTAATTAAAATTCCTCATAACCTCATGTACTGTACTATGAACTACACACTTTTATTTTTTCCTATTCCATCCTTTTTAGCCTTACTAACAACACACAGTTGTATCACATCCTTTGTACATCCTGGAAGAGATGTATAAAGATGACCACAATTTCCAAATCATCCTATTCTGAAAGCGTGATCACAGTGACCATTATTCCAAAATAATGGTTCTCCTATTTCTCTCCATGCATTATACCTTCTCTTATTTGTACTCCACACTTTTTACTTTAGTCCACCTCTTAAAAACATTTCAATGTGCTTTGTATGTCTACAATCCTTACACTGACCAATCTCGTTAAAGTAAACGAATAGGCACCCAATGACCATCAACCTGTAATATCTAAAATTTCTGTATATCATCTGTTCTCCCACCTCTCTGATTTATAATTCTATTTTTATTCACCCAAGAAAATCTAGTATACAGTCCACTGCTAACCCTTGCTCTCTTACGTCGGCTCTCATGATATTCATGAGAGCCGACTTTTTCTTGGGGGGGTACTATACTGTTGTAGTCATCAGTAGATATTGATAGGCCTTGAAATTTGGTAGCTTGTTGTTCCTACTTGCACCCTTCATTCCTTGCATACACATCCACCTGAAATTAAAAATCCCACACAATATCCGGCACGTCATCCTCTTTTAGACATTTATTTTCTCATTTCATTATCCATGGACACTGGCCTAGAAACTTCTTAAGAAAGTTTTATTTATTTCTTTATTCCATAACTACTTCCTATTTAGTTAACATTTTTGTGCATTTGTTTCTAAATTTACGTTATCTGTTTTCTTACTTATTCAAATTCACTCGTTCTTGTGGTACCTAGTACCTTACTCGCTCAGTCACTCACAATAATTCACCTATGTTAATTTCTTAAATACTCAATAATATGGGTTTTCCTCTTCTAGATGCAGAATCTCATAATTTTCCATCTTCCATACACATTTCTCTATAGCTTCTTCAGATGCGAAACCACCACATATCAATTTCTATTTAAAATTTCACCCTATGTCAATCCATTATTAGCCTAGAAGTACTGTTTTTAAGGTTTATCCTATACAATTTTCAGAAACTTCCCCTCTGTAATCATACGCTTTTAAGCAGGCATAGTCCTTTCTTTTTCTTTCTATGTTCCATTTTTGTCGTCTGCATAAATTACATCTACTGTATCCCTCCCTGGTATGAGCTTCGGTATATATATGTCCCTTCATTTTGTCATATATTGCCCTACCTGAACTAGTATACCATCAGTTCCTGCTGTATTTCCCTTTTATTTCCTATACTATTTCCATCTCGTCTCATCGCTACATATTTACACTTTTGTCCTTTTTGGCTCGCAATTTTTCCATATTGTTATATTGCTCCTTTTCCAAGTCAGAAAATATATTTTGACCTGTCTTCCTTCACAACAGGAAGTTGTGTTAATTGCCGTATCAATGCCAACTGCAATCTACTATCCTTTGTTCTCCCTTTCCTTCACTTCTTATGTACTCTGCCCTCCATTAATCTTGCTAATGTTTTATAATCACATTCAATATTTCATTTATATTACCTATAATGCTTAGTCTTTCTTCCAGTTCTTTTTATATCATCATTATATCCATCTCTCCAGAATCTATTCATAACTTTATCATACCCTACTTGTGCTTCAAAAATATCATATAGTGAAAATGAGTAAATCACAGCATTTATTTATTTATTTATTTATTTATTTATTTATTTATTTATTTATATTTTTTTTTTTTTTGCTATTCAATAATTTTTATTCTCATCTGTAATATTTTTACTTCATTTCCTTGTTAAGGAAAACTATTATTGCACTACTTTCACTTATGTCAGTGCCACTATATATTACCTTAAATATTACTTTATTCTCTAGTCCTATCACTAATTTTTTATATGGCAGATACTGTACTAAACTCTGTTTCCCTTTTCTCAGAATGAAGACTCCATATTTTTCACCATGGCATAATCATCACCTCCTCCTCCTACGTCTATTGACGCAAAAGCCCACGGTTAGATTTTGCCAGTCGTCTGTATCTTGAGCTTTTAAATCAATGCTTCTCCATTCATCATCATCTTTATGCTTCATAGTCCTCAGCCATGAAGGACTGGGTCTTTCAACTCTTCTAGTGCCTTGTGGAGCCCAGTTGAAAGTTTGGTGAACTAATCTCTCTTGGGGAGTGCGAAGAGCATGCCCAAACCATCTCCATCTACCCCTCACCATGATTTCATACACATATGGCACTAGAGTAATCTTTCCTATATTTTCATATCTAATCCTTTCCTGCCTTTTAACTCCCAATATTCTTTTGAGGTCTTTGTTTTCAAATCTACAAAATCTGTTGGATTTTGTTTCAATATTAGAATAAACTTAAAACTTCTTATTTACCTAAACCAACTAAATTAGTAAATATACTCAATATTCAATCCAGTTATCTGAAAACTGAATGCTATACTTAATTGCAAACAAACTTGAACAAATAAGATTCACCATAATACCACAAAATCTTTTTTCTCCTTGTAGAAAGTTTTATTATATCACAATCTTCAGGGAGTGAATAATTTTTTTGCAGGTACAGTACTTTATTCAGTCTGTAACCTGTGTATTTTATTCTGTTTAATATACATCTGTAACCCGAATCTCTTTCATTTCTTACAGTCCTCTTTACCCTTAATCTTTGACAAAGCTTTTACCATTTCACTGTCACTTTTCTTCGAAATTCACTTTTCTGGTCGTACTGGCAGCTTTGTTTTTACTAATTGACAGTGACTTATTAACCTTGTTATCACTGTCATTATACCTTCTTTTTTTCCATATTGCTGATTTTACTCTGTCAAAAGCTTATCTATCTTGCTGCCATTAGCCTCTGAAACGCCAATACACGAACCACCAGGTCCCCACAGATTATACCTTTCCCCTCTTTTCAACATTCCAGCTAAAGAAAACAGAATTGAGGGGAAAAAATAAAAACATTAGATTATACAAAATCAATAACGAAAAAACGTTAGGACTAATACATTAATCTTTCCGTCCATCATTATGATATTAACTTTTAGAAACATTTACAACAGTGCAATTAGTTTCATTATGCTGTTATTTACTTCTCATAATTATTAATCCAGTCTCTTTTTACAAATTGATCGTGCTTTCATATGTCAAAATCCGTCTTCTCATCAATATTCTTTCTAACAGTGATGCTTCTGTCAGTGATTCTGATAACCCTAGCTGATCAAATTCATATACTAAACATGTCTCTCTCCACCCTGAATGAGAACTTTTTCTATAATCACTTCAGTACAGTAGAGAGAGAGTGCATCTTTTGTGGTAACTAAACTAGTCATCATTTATTTTTCAAAACGGCCTTCATTTGTTTTGGGGTCCATTCTTATAATCTTCACTATTTACTTGTCTCTAATATAATACAGAGTTCTACGTTCACTTATAATTTTATCCAATGCATCCATATAGCCTCTTTATATGCTACTTTTTGCTTTGCTTCCTTTCCAGTAATCATAAGCTTCTTGTTTCTTATGATGAGCAGCATTCATCTCTCTATCCATTTCCCTCTTCTACTTTAAACTTTTCCATTACATTGAAAATTGTTATTAAATGATCTATGATAAATACTTCGACATTTTTTTTCCCAAAGTTCTGATGCACCTGCTGCTGGCTTCACTCGTAAAACTGATTCTGAATAACTTGCCTTATACCTTATTACCTGTCATCTCAAACACTGCACATACAAGGTATTTTTTCCCTCTCTTCTAAAGATATAACAACTTTATTGACTGCAGTTGCTGAACGTTTACACATGCTTATACACATGCACACTAAAGTCTGCTGTACTCTTGCTTCTCATATGGTAGTTAATATGCAAACTTACCCATATGATCTAACATATCACTATGCATTTGTATCCCTTTGTAGTCACAGCTACTAATATAACCATTACTAAGACTTCATGTAGTTCGTTTATACTCCTATATTCTAACAAGCCTCTCAGATAGTACAGTAGTTTATACTTACATACATACATATACTAAGGCACTTCTCCCAATTTTTGGGGGGTAGCCGACATCAACAAATGAAACAAAACCAAAAGGGGACCTCTACTCTCTACGTTCCTCCCAGCCTGACAGTTGTGATATCCACACAAATTTGATCCCTAAAAGTGGGGCAAACATCCCTTTTTTCATACATTCCCACAATTTTTCATTTCCCCATATATCTAAGACCATCATGTACAATTTTGGGTGTCCAATTACACTATATGACATCTTTATCTGTTAATTCAAAATATCCTACAAGATTTATTTGTTGTAACAGTCATTTTACAGACTACTTTGGGGGTAATCCAAACACATATTACCATTCTCTTCCCATATACTCAACCATGCATATCTTTCAAACTTTAGGGCTCACTTAATTGTAGATTTTCATACTTCATTTTCTCTATATCCTTTATTTCCCAAGACATTCTTCTTCATCTGGCCATTGCTTATACATACAGGTTTATTAACCCTGGCAAAATGAGCAACACTAACTGCAATTTCACAGAACTACACATACTGTACTCTGCACAAGACACTTTTTTTCTTAGTCAACCCTTTTGTAGCCTCATCATCTATGCACATTGCTGTATCACATGATTGTACATCCTGGAAAAGCTGTATAAACCTTACCACATTTCCATACTAATCATATCCTGGAAGAATGACTCCAGTGCCCATTATTCTAAAATAAAAATTCTCCTATCTGCCTTCACACTTCATACCTTAGTCCACTACACTTGAAAACCATTTCAATTTGTTTTGTCTTTCCATAATCCATATACTGATCAGTCTATCACAGTAAAAAAACTGGCTCCTAATAACCATATACAGTATATGCAACACTTCTTTTCTATATTTATCTGTCCTTCCACCTGCTGATCTAATTTCTTAAATTTTATTGTAAACACACACTCAAACATCAACTTACCATTTCCGTTAAATTTCTTACCAATCATCGGTCTTAAGGTAGAAACGTAGATCTTGAATTTTCATCTCCATCAGCCTCCAATTTTGTTGTTCTTTTCCTCATTATTATAATAAACAGCAAATGACGCAGGTCTTGTCTTTGATATACACCAAAATTATTCTAATAGTTTTTGTTTTGTAAAGCTTGTAATGTTAACGTAACAATATCTTGATAAGTTTTTCTTGTAATTTCTAACATATCTAATTTTTGTGTGTAGGTACTTCCTGAATTTTCCCAATTTCTACAAATATGTGGTCTTGTCTCTTTATCTTATCAAAGTACAGTACTTTGGTTTTTGTTATTATTTTATAAGCAAAAATTTTTTCATTACTTGTGACTTATGATGATCAGTCTAACAAAAATAACACTACAGTTCATAGTTGCAATGATTTAATCATACCTATGCACTCAGTTATCATGCCATAATACAGACAATATTCTCAAAACTACATTGCCTATCAGGATATTTTGAGAGGCCTTCCATTCAATCTGATTTCGTATCACAGTCTAAACTTTACTTGACATTCATCCAGCATTTTTCATTCTCACACTTCCATCTTTTCACTTGTAGTCCTGATTCAATAACATTTCATCCATTACTTCATTCCCCACATGATTAATTTCCTCATCTCATCCTCTTTATCTTTATTCTCGGTCAGACTTGACACAAAAGATTCTTGGTTTCTCACTGCAAGCATATAAATACTATATACATATTTTACTCTGTTTTACATTGTCATGCTGTTCTTCTAGATGAATCTTTTTCTTCAACACTTAAACTGTCATTTGTCACTCTCTTCATAACTATATTTTTTAACAGTTTGCCTTCATATTTCTCTTATCATTCTGTAATGATTTCAGTTTCAGTGTAAAGTGCCATTCAGACCTCCTCCCCTAACATCACTTCCATTTATTCCCCTTCAGTTATCGTTAATATAATACAGTGTTTCACTCATTGTTTCCAAGGTATGCCTAACCAAATCATTCACACGCAGCTGATGAAAAATTGTTTGCAAATTCTTCACACGTCCAGCTTTGCATTCTGGTAACTAAACTACCATACAGTTTGTTCATTTTTACATTTTCATAATATTTGTATTGCGCAACAAAAGAGGTCAAAGATGACTCCATGAGTAGGCATAAAAGTTACAGCATTCAGAAGTGCCACATTAGGACTCATAGTATCAATGGTAACTGACACATGGTAGATAAATAAAAAGAAATAGAAATAATTTCATTCTTCCCTTCCAAAAAATACCTTCAATTTTTCATAATTATTTACCTTCCATAATGCCCATTCATGATCTGGTGGAGGATGCCTTCTCCAACTCATAACGGTCTTTCATACACCAGACTTTCCTTGTTCAAATTATGACCTCTTATTCAGTTCTTTATTTTCATGTTCTATTTAAAGTTCGACTTGATGTTTATTAGTCTTGGTCTGCTGAAGATACTTTTTCAGTATTCCCTCATTCAAATTTTTAGCATTTTAGCAATAATCTGGATTCCTTTGCTCTCATTTCAACCAAACTTTGTTGTGATTTTGTTTCACAAATTACTAGTCACACCATCTTCATATTCATTACTTAACTTTTTCAAGTTTTCAAATACACTTTC
The DNA here is from genome assembly GCF_036898095.1 of Palaemon carinicauda. Classification (NCBI taxonomy): domain Eukaryota; kingdom Metazoa; phylum Arthropoda; class Malacostraca; order Decapoda; family Palaemonidae; genus Palaemon; species Palaemon carinicauda. Next base: position 95,259 of record NW_027168494.1, on the reverse strand, counting down.
GAGTTTCTTATTTACGTGACTATGCTATGGCCTTTCTCAATTTAAATAAGAAACTTTATCCAATTGACCAAACTTTCTTTACTGTATATAGTCCCTCAAAGTTTTCTCTCATGATACTGAAAATGAATCATCCTTTTTAATCCTTCTTTTGGAAGTCCTTTTTCATTCTCTCGATCACTTTACTAAACTCTTTTCTGTCATCTTCAGATGCTCTTGTTGCTAGAAAGAAACTCTTAGAATTAATCAAAGCCATACATGGAGACATAGCAATACTCTTGTGCATAATACCATTATAAATTCACAAAGCTTTTTATTATTATTATTATTATTATTACTATCCAAGCTACAACCCTAGTTGGAAAAGCAAGATGCTATAAGCCCAGGGGCTCCAACAGGGAAAAATAGCCCAGTGAGGAAAGGAAATAAGGAAATAAGGAAATAAATAAATGAAGAGAACAAATTAACAATAAAGCATTCTAAAAACAGTAACAACGTCAAAACAGACATGTCATATATAAACTATTAACAGCATCAAAAACAAATATGTCATAAATAAACTATAAAAAGACTCATGTCCGCCTGGTCAACAAAAAAGCATTTGCTCCAACTTTGAACTTTTGAAGTTCTACTGATTCAACCACCCGATTAGGAAGATCATTCCACAACTTGGTAACAGCTGGAATAAAACTTCTGGAGTACTGCGTAGTATTGAGCCTCGTGATGGAGAAGGCCTGGCTATTAGAATTAACTGCCTGCCTAGTATTACGAACAGGATAGAATTGTCCAGGGAGATCTGAATGTAAAGGATGGTCAGAGTTATGAAAAATCTTATGCAACATGCATAATGAACTAATTAAACGACGGTGCCAGAGATTAATATCTAGATCAGGAATAAGAAATTTAATAGACCGTAAGTTTCTGTCCAACAAATTAAGATGAGAATCAGCAGCTGAAGACCAAACAGGAGAACAATACTCAAAACAAGGTAGAATGAAAGAATTAAAACACTTCTTCAGAATAGATTGATCACCGAAAATCTTGAAAGACTTTCTCAATAAGCCTATTTTTTGTGCAATTGAAGAAGACAGAGACCTTATATGTTTCTCAAAAGTAAATTTACTGTCGAGAATCACACCTAAAATTTTGAAAGAGTCATACATATTTAAAGAAACATTATCAATACTGAGATCCGGATGTTGAGGAGCCACCGTCCTTGATCTACTTACAATCATACTTTGAGTTTTGTTAGGATTCAACTTCATACCCCATAATTTGCACCATGCACTAATTCTAGCTAAATCTCTATTAAGGGATTCACCAACCCCAGATCTACATTCAGGGGATGGAATTGATGCAAAGAGAGTAGCATCATCAGCATATGCAACAAGTTTGTTTTCTAGGCCAAACCACATGTCATGTGTATATAGTATGAAAAGTAATGGGCCAAGAACACTACCCTGTGGAACACCGGATATCACGTTCCTATAATCACTATGGTGCCCATCAACAACAACTCTTTGAGATCTATTACTTAAGAAATTAATAATAATGCTAAGAAACAACCCACCCACTTCCAACTGTTTCAGTTTGAAAACAAGGGCCTCATGATTAACACGGTCAAAGGCAGCACTAAAATCAAGGCCAATCATACGAACTTCCCGACCACAATCAAGGGATTTCTGTACAGCATTGGAGATTGTAAGAAGGGCATCACATGCTCCAAGGCCTTTACGAAAACCAAATTGCAAACTAGGGAGTAGATGATTACCTTCAGCAAACCTATTAAGACGTTTTGCCAGAAGACGTTCAAAAACTTTAGATAATATGGGAGTTATGGAAATTGGGCGGTAATCAGTGGGACTTGAGCTACCACAAACACATTTACATAGAGGAGTAACATTACCAATTCTCCAACTAGTGCTAAAAGCTCCTCTTCTTGCTAACTTGCGCAAAATAACAGATAACTTTGGAGCTAAGAAATCTGCTGTCTTTATAAAAAACAAAGGAAAAATACCATTTGGGTCTACACCTCCATAAGCATCAAGGTCCATCAACAGAGCTTTAATCTCACGAGATCGAAAAGCTAAACTAGTTAGTTTAGCCTCAGGAAAACAGGAAAGAGGAAGTTCAAGTTTTTCATTACTCTGTTTACTGTCAAAAACATCAGCCAAAAGGGTTGCCTTTTCCTTTGGACAGTGAGTGACTGAGCCATCTGGTTTAAGTAAAGGAGGAACTGTTGCATCTACACCAAAGAGTGCAGATTTAAGGGTAGACCACCATTTATGTTCCTGAGTTGTACCAGAAAGTGTTTCTTTTATGGTTAAATTGTACTCCTTTTCAGTTGAGGCATAAACTCTCTGAGCAAAAGCTCGAAGCTGAGTATAGTTGTTCCAGGTCAAATCTGATCTGTTCCCCTTCCAAAGATGATAGGCCTCCTGTTTCTCCAAATAAGCACGTCTGCAATCATCATTGAACCACGGTTTGTCCTTCACTCGGTACCTTAGCACACGAGAAGGGATACGCCTATCAATTATGTTGACTAGATTCTCATTCAAAGGGACAACAGGATCTACACTATTATATAATTGTGACCAATTCAAGCACAAAAGATCATGTAAAATCCCATTCCAGTCTGCTTGGGATTTCATATAAATTTTACAAGAATATGATATATCAGGGACAGGCTGCTCAGTCTTCACTAATAATGAAATCAAGGCATGATCAGATGTCCCAACTGGAGAACCAACCTTACTAGTTATAACGCCAGGGGAGTCAGTGTATACGAGGTCCAAGCAATTACCAGACCTGTGAGTAGCTTCATTTATGATTTGCTCACAGCCTGATTCAGAGGCAAAGTCTAAAGCTCTTAAGCCATGGCGATCGGTAGGAGAGATAGAACTTAACCACTCCCTATGGTGAGCATTAAAATCACCAACAAAGACAAAAGAAGCCTTTCTATCATCTTCTTGTATCTTAGCCATAATGGTAAGAAGACAATCGAAGATAGAATCATCTAAGTCTGGATTCCGGTAGATCGAACACAAATAAAAGTTGTTATGCCTGCCACAAACTTTTATTACCTGGATCTCATGACATCCACATTGATAGCAGGACTTATGAGAAGCAGGGTACTCGGTCCTAATATACACCGCCATTCCCCTGGCCCTAGGGATGGCATCACGTTTCAACATTATTGGTTTCTTAAAACCAGTTATAAGGAGCTCAGATGAGTGCCTCATATTAGAAACCAAAGTTTCTGAGCACAAAAGAATATCATACTGTCTGGACGCAACTGTAAGGTCTTGGATATTTGCATGAAGACCACGAATATTGCAATACAGAAGACGACATTGACGAAATCTAGGACGTACTGGTCCCGGATTTCGCTCAATGTCTCCAGACAGCATAAGAATTAATAGAAATAAAAAAGAGACAGCATACTTAAAAACTAGATTAACAAGAATTATAACAAAAACAATACGTACAGAATTAAAAACAAAGTGATTGATGATACCCATAGACTATAGTAAAAAGTCGGAAAAACTGGTCAACATGGAGGAGCCGATACACCATGCAAGGCTAAATACCCTCCAGGATAGCCACTTCAACTGAAGGGAGGACAGTAAGGATGGTTTTGAGAAGAAAAATAATCAGAAAAAGGAAAAGACAACCTCTTGATAAACCACCAGGCATCCATGGCCCTTCTATTAAGCCTGCCCAACACACCATTTCAAAAAAACAAGAGGAAGAAAAAAAAATAAGATAGAACAGTGTGCCTGAGTGTACCCTCAAGCAAGAGAACTCCAACCCAAGACAGTGGAAGACCATGGTACAGAGGCTATGGCACTACCCAAGACTAGAGAACAGTGGTTTAATTTTGGAGTGTCCTTCTCCTAGAAGAGCTGCTTACCACAGCTAAAGAGTCTCTTCTACCCTTACCAAGAGGAAAGTACACTGAACAAATTGCAGTACAGTAATTAACCCCTTGGGTGAAGATGTGTTAAGTATCTCATTGTTGTCAGATGTATGAGGAAAGACGAGAATATGTAAAGAATAGGCCAAACTATTCTGTGTAAGTGTAGGCAAAGAAAAAATAAGCCGTGACCAGAGAGAGGGATCCAATGCATTACTGTCTGGCCAGTCAAAGGATCCAATACCTCTCTAGTGGTAGTATCCCAACGGGCGGCTGGTGCCCTGGCCAACCTACTACCTATAAATAGAAATCCTTTTCAGCCTATCATCCAGTCATCAATTGTAACATTTTCCTTAATGTTCTCACTGTATGTTTAGGCAACTCATTCACAATTTTCATTTAAAAACTATATTACCTATAATCATTGAATTTTTAAACATTCTTATACACTCGCACACTACTCTACTCTGCAAACATTCCCATATCATCTTCCATATTTGTAACTTTACAGTCACAGATAATGAAAAAGTTAATTACTGTCACTTCAAGTTGTTCGTTTATACTTTCCCTTCCTTCCTTCATATATTCCCACAATTTGACCTTCCCTATATATCTACAACTATCATGTACAATTTGAGTCATTATAATTATACCATTCATAGAGATCAATATGTATTCATTATCTTATCCCAACTCATTATAAAATACATTTCTTTCTCTAAACCTAGCAATAAATTCTATGAAGTCTGTATAATACCTTTTTAAACATTATTTCAAGGGTGCTATTATAGTATGCTATCTACTGCTGATTTTGCTATCTACCACCCCTTTCTGACTATAGTATGATACCTACCATCAGTCCCTAAGGATACGGTCTACTTGCTTTTCCGCCTCTAATAAGGAGGATCACTACCAACTTGATAACCTAACCTAACCTAACCTACAAACTGCTTATAATTATGCACCCATGTTGTCCTGCCAATAGATATTATTAAACTATCATTACAAGTCCAATGAGGATAACATACTGGTGGTAAGTAATCTGTTTGATAATCCTCATCAAACAGGAGGATTAACATTGATGGTAGATAACATACTTTGAGGTAGATAGCATACTATAATAGCACCATTTCTAGTCCCTGATCATTAGGGATAAATGGCTAGTGCCTTTCTTTCACCGCCTCCAAACCTGATAATTCATACAAAATTCCCCATAAATACTTTATACTATACTGTATATGCTTATGTATACATTATTCCATTTCAACAACAATTTATTTACACATCCACAGGCACCTTTCTTATCATTTATTGTTATAGTCAGGTTTCCTTGTAACAGCATAATTGAACAACATTCATAGTACTTGTACTGTATTCCACTTGAGTTGTCCCACCTAACATACCACACTAGCCTTCACCAAGGAAATATATGGTACCTATATCTAATATTCTCTAATATCCTATGTGATTCATATGTTCAGCAGCCATTTTATTGCTCTGTGCACATACATACATACATATATATATATATATATATATATATATATATATAATCAAACTTCTTTGAGATTGAAACACACATGACATTCTCTTACCATATACACAAACTATAGGGCTCAGGTCATATAACCCTCTTCATGCTCACTTTCCTTGAACCATGCTTTTTATTTTCCCGAGACATTCATTTTCATTTTGACATTACATATCATATAGCTTTATTAATCCTGGTAATGTGGCCCATTAATCACAATTTAACATAACCGCACATAATGTATTCTGCACTTCACTTTTTCTTTTCTTTGTCCATCCTTTTTAGCATTACCCGCTACTCACGTTTTTTTGTATTTCTTGGAAGAGATGTATAAAGGTGGTTACAATTCCCAAAATAACCCTGTTCTGGAAAAGTGACCCCATTGACCATTATTCCAAAATACAGAAATTCTCCTCCTATCTGCATTACATCCACCTCACTTAAAACCTTTTCAATTTGCTTTCTCTTTCCACAATCCTTACACTGTGACTAATCTGGCCACAACCAAAGTAGGCACCCAGCAACCATTTACCTCTAAATCTCCTCTTTTATGTATACCATCCGACCTTCCACTTCTGATTTACACTACTGTTTTTATTCACCCCCTGCATGTCCAGTGTAAAGTCTACTGCCATCCTCTTCTCTCTTACGTCAACTTCAATGATATTCATACAAAAATTAGGCAATGATATTCATTAGCTATACTCATGAGTGTACATCCTTATAGGACATAAACTCAGGGATATGTTTTTCCTACCTACTCCCTCCATCCTCGCATTCACATCCCCTTAAATTTCATAATCTTACACAATCTCTGACACATCATCCACTTTCAAACATTTATTTGCTCCTTTTGGTTTTCTGTCACAGTAGTTACAAACTCTTTAAGCAAGTTTCATGTATATCTTCATCCTATAAATATTTCCTATCTAGTCTCCTCTGAATATTTGTTTATAAAGTTACATTATCTGTTCTCCTAGCTTTTTCACATTCGCTTGTTCTTGTGGTACCTATCACCTTACTTTCTCTGTCACTTGTAATTTGAGTATTTTGCTCTCTTAGATTTTCAGTAATACTGTATATGTTTTCCTATTCTTTATGCATGCCCCAGTGGTTTTTAATCTTCCATATATATTTCTTCATAGCTGCTTTATATTTTAGACCTCTTCTATCAATTTCTATCTACTAATTCACCTCATTATTAGCCTAGGAAGTACTCTTTTCTAGATTTATAAAATATAGTTAATCTTTCATTTTATTTTTACTGTCTCTTACTCATCCTTTTCTTTTGCCAGTGACAATAATATTTTTTATTCGCTTGCTTTTTCTCTCTTCATTCATTTGTTTGTTTCATTACCATAATTTCCCCCTATTCAGTGTATTGTATATACTGTATATTCCTGCGATCTTCCATTATTTTTACCAATTTTTTACTTAGTTTTATGCTTATTCTACAAAAGCATGGTCATCTGCGAACAGCCCACTCAGAGAGACCACCACCTTAACATCTGATATGACGATGTTAATCACAAGGTCAAAGTTGTATCGACGTCAAGCTAATTCTTAAACTTTCCTATACTCCTGCCAGAGCTTGTGTATGTGGCTGCCTCTGCTAACGTAACCTGTAACACTCTTAACATAATTTTCAGAGATTCCCTTCTGTTTCATATATTTCCACACTTCTTGCCTTAGTACCCAGTCATATGCTGTATACCAGGCATAGTCGTTTCCGTGTATCTCTATATTTTCTCTTTTTATCAATATTCTATTTTCTGTCTTAATGCCAAAATTGCATCTTTTGTATCATTCCCTGACATGAATCTAAATTGATCCTTCCTAATTGCAGGTTTCTTTCCTTATTCTTTATTGTAATTATTTCATAAGTCTTCATTGTGTAGGGTATCGATTGCATCTCTTGGTAATTACAGCATTCATGAGAATCACCCTTTAGTTCTTACACGTTTGGTCTCACAGTATACTGTATGTGTATATTTGTCCCTTCATTTCCCAAGTATTGCCATACCTAAACTGATACACCATCAGTTCCTGCTGCCTTTCTCTGTTTTATATTCGCTCTTTTCATCTCATCTCTACCAATATCTAAAACTTGTCTTGCTTCCGAGTTGGCATATTTTGTTGTTTTTGAGTTTTGTTCTTTATATAACTTCTAGACAGTTATTCCTACCATCTTGTTCTTATACTTTACTCATCCTTGATCAGTTTGATTTATATCAAGTTTTTAGTGGCTTTATTTCTGCATTTTCTATCTCTTATCTTCCAATGTTTTTAATTTTCTGGGTAACTAATACATTTCACTTAACCTTTATGCTGGTCACAGCCTTTTTATTGCTTCTTTATTTGCACTTTTCCAAGCCAGTTTTTTCCAAAATTTATTTCTGTCATAAGTTATCCATAATTTGTTTTATTTTTTATTGTTTCCTGCATGTTATGAATCTATCATCAGCTCTACTTATCTATACGTGGTCCCCTGATAATTTTTTTTTCAAATATATTTTCTTTGAATCTCAGGATTATCATGTTATTTCATACCCACCATATGTTTTTCCTTTACTAATCTATCGTTATCAAGAAGCCATTCCTTAGATCTCGCATTTCATTATCCTCTAACATATACCATTTTAAGGTTGTGCTATCTCCTTCCCTTTCTCAATTAGTTTTGTCTAAGTCTTCACACCAATAAGCTGTGATGCATACCGACACTTTTTTTTTTTTTGGTTTTGCAATATTCAATCCTGTTGGATGGCTCCATATATCACTATAATAAATGTTGCTTGACCTGTGTCCCTTCACTAAAAAAATTGTCGTCAATTTAGGTATCGAGTGTCATTGCAGAATCTTCTATTAGTTCTCCTTTGGTTCACTTCTCCCATACTGTATCCTTTATTCATCCTGCTATTATTTTCACAACTGTATCCAGTATGTCCATTAGATCACCTTCTATGATTAGTGTTTTTCCAATTCAATTGTTATAATTCATTCCATCGCTCTTCATAATCAATTTTCAGCTTCTTCGCATCCAGTTTATTACATTCGAAGTGTCCCCCACATCGCAATTTTATTATCACGTTGATAATGTTTTCTTCCTACCTCTTAATACTTTTTCCCCCATTTCCTTCCTAAGGAAAACTCTTACTGCACTTTTCCTCTTCGTCAGCTCCAATGAGTACATTAGTACCTTATATCCACTACGTGATGTGTCCTTTGCCTTGTATTTTCACGATCTTGTCTCTTGTCCACTTAAGATATTAAATTTTCCTCTCCATTACATTTATCACCACCAATCTTTATCCAGTAATGCTACCATCATTCAAGAATTTTAATCCACAAATGGTAGATTTCCTTCTTTAGCTGGCCTGTGGCCATTTTCTCAGGTGGATCAGGCTAATGTACATAGTTTTGTCATATATTTTTTCATAGCTGGATGACTGTCAAACCACCGACCCTTGCCATTTACCCGAGTTTACTGGGTAAGGCTAGTTTTTGCAAGAGTTACAAATATGTTTAATAATCTCTTCCTCTTGGGACAAAACCTATCCTTTATCAGTAATCACTTCATTGTAAAGGCAACCTTTTTACATCTTTAACAAGAATCCGAATTTACAACAGATTTTCTCTCTTTGAATCTTCCAAAATAATCACAACTAAGTCTGTGTTATTCTTCTGAATTTTCATCTTACTGTCTCTCCATTTCCTTTATTCCATTTATTGTTATTGTCATACTCTCTACCTGATTCTTCTTTTGTTCTCGTTAGTCACTTTGTATGGCAGGGTCCCACCCCACTCACTCTTTCACCACATCCATCCATCTGATCTGCAGATGCCCCACACTCCTTCTCCCCGTTACTTTAATGTTTTTGGCTTTGTTTACTGGTTCCACCTCCTCTCTTCTTATTACATGGTCTTAGTATCTCAAAAGAGCTTCCCTAGCCGTATCTTTTATGTTACATATAACACACATTCTTATATCTTAACTCTCCTTCCTTTCCGGTAGTTGTGTTCTCCTCTCTTCTCTTCAGTGCCCAAGTTTCTGCCCCATATAATAGTACAAGCCTGATGATTGTCTTAGAGATCTTCAGTTTGAGTCATAAAGACATTTTCCTTTCTAAAACAACTTGATTACTTCTCTCCATATTCACCATGCTTCTTTCTCTGTGACTCACTGCTTTCTCAGTATTATCCTCCATTTGTTAATATTGATCCAATGTAGTTTAAACTCGTTGTTCTGCTATATCACTGTACCATCTTCCCCTTGAATGTTTACTTTTTCTTATACTTCTCAACTACTAATTATCTCTTTCTTTCTGATGTTCACCTTCATTCTTTTCCTTTCTAGAGTTCCTTTTCATGCTAAAAATCTTTCATGTAGGTCATGTATGTCTATCAACACACTCTACCTTCCTTTTACTGCTTTTTCTGGTATCTTAAATACAGTTTCCAAAAGCTTTAATCGTTTGTAGTTCCCACAGTTGTTTTTTTTTTCATACAATTTAATCATCCAATTCTCTTCCTAGTCACTTGGTATTTCCTCTACATCCCAAGTCTTTTCCAATAGTGTGTGCACCCACTCAACTTAGTCAGCTTTATAATATTCATACTCTGTTACTACTTGTAACTCAATATTTTTTACTGAATGTTACCCTTATACTCCTGACTTCTGTGGGTGTTTGGCAAAGGTAAACATTCCTTTCAGCTTCCATTATATCTGATGTGATGACGTTAATCACAAAGTCAAAGATGTAGGGACCAAAACCTAATCCTTAGTGTAGACAAACTCTCATCTTGAAAATTTCTGTACTTCTTGATCATATAACCTCCACCACTCTATCTTTAGCCATCTTATCTTTTCCCCTTCTTGACTAGTCTGCTCTTAAAGCCTGACAACAGTAAGCTGCATTGCATACTAACATTTTTGGCCTTTTTTGTCTTGAAATTTATCACTTCTTTTAGACTGGGCTTTCACCACAGTATGTGTTGTTAATTGTCATAGAAAAGACCATTGCAAACATACTATTAGTTTTTCTTCATTCATTTTTCTACTGCTGTGTCCTTGGTGATGCATGTTGATATTTACATGATGACATTCAATGTGGCCATTTAGGTCACCTATAATGAATATAAGGTACTTTCTTCCAATTTATTTGATTCTTTCCTATCTCTCATTGCATTCAAAATACTTACTGCTCACCACAGCTCTTATGTTAATCTCCTTAGCCTGGTCTCCTCTTCATCTTCTCTCTTGTACTCAAAAGATGCTTAATTACTTCCTCTATGTAACATATGCCTCTTTCTCACTAGGCCCGGTCATTTAAAAGTACCCACCTTCACCTACTGGACTTGTTTCTTTAAACTCACATTTCCTTGATGCAGTAATGTTCAGGATACTATACATGTTTTTAGCATATATGTTTCCCTTATTCAGATGGTTATCTTTTCACCAGCCCTCTCCGTTTAACTGGGCTTTGGACCTCTTCCCTAACCATTCCAGAATCCAACACAGTACCAACTTTTCTCCATTCTTTATTCCAATCCATCATCTTAAACAATTAGCGTTCCTATTCATGATGCTAAATCCCATGCTTGTGCCTTTCACATAAAAGTTTATCTAATTTTAACACTTGATTCATTAATACCTGGTTTTATGTTTTATATTTTACCATTAAAATAAATTAACATAGTTAGATCCTGCATGTTCATTCATTTCAGTACTCCCCTCCCTACCAGTATACCCTCAGACTGTGGTCTTTCTGTCACTATTCCTGATAGCCTTAACAGAGGTTCTTGGTTTTCTTCTGATCAATATACTGAGAACGCTTTCATCCTATTACTCCTTGAGGCTTTTCGGATATTCAGTGCTCATTAGAATATTGTTCCTCAAAGGTAACAGAAATGTGTTATCTCAAAGAATTGAACCCTCTCTCCCATACGTAGGCTTCTGATATATTTCCATCAATGAAAAATTCATATTTTTGTGAACTTTGACATCGCTTGTGACCCTATCTGTTAAATTGTATATTATACATAGTTCAGAGTTCATCCATACTACTTTCCAACAGCATACATATACAGTAGTCAATTTCCACTCTGTACGTGCAGTCTTTGGGGTGTATGTATGATAGCGGCCACCTGTATGTATTATTACAACTAACTTGGAATACGGCAGCGTAAGGGGGCCCCCTGTTAGGTAGGTAGGTAAGGATACGGCTTGTAGGTTAGGTTAGGGGGGAAAAATTAGGTTAGTCGATGTCCATTTTTAATCCACACGGAAGGAACTGGCCGCTGACATACAAAGGCTCCGAATCTTTATACAGTCATACAGTCATGCCTTAAGGGGGTTTTACACGGTCGAACAGTTTGTCGAACCCCATTGTTTCACATGCTTGTTAAATAGCTGGAAGAGGTGGTCAGAGCCACAAATGCATAAGGTTTGTGGACAATAAAGCCCTGCCCACAAAAGTCAGGCGAGAACAGGCTTTCCTTGAACCGTTTGACTAACGTGTACATAAGGGTTCAGTTTCCTGATGTGCCCTTATCAATTCCTTCTATTGTCTACCCCTTGAAGTCGCTGTAATACATATACACTTTCATTTTCTTGTTTCCTTTATCTCCTCGATTTGATACTTATGACAACTTTGCATTTGCAGGGAATGTGAACTTTCCTTTCAGCTTCCCTTATAGCTAACGTGATGACGTTAATCAAAGGGTCAAAGATGTAGGGGCTAGAAGCTAATCCTTAAAGCAGTTCCATTTTCAGATTCATCTTATTTACTATATTGGATCCCTCTCTCTGATTACAGATCATTTCATCTTTGCTGACACACACACAGAATAGTCTGGCCTTACACATTCTCCTCTAGCCTCATACACCTGACAACACTGAGATTACCAAACAGTTCTTCTGCCCTGAAGGGGTTAACTATTGCAGTCTAATTGTTTAGTGGCTACTTTCCTCTTGGTAACGGTAGAAGAGACTCTCTAGCTATAGTAAGCAGCTGTTCTAGGAAGACACTCTAAAATCAAACCATATTTCTCTAGTCTTGAGTAGTGCCATAGCCTCTGTACCATGGTCTTGGGTTTGAGTTCTCTTTTAGTCCTCTGATTAGTGGCACCATCTGTTACTTCTGGCACATATTTCTAACCTTAATCACCAACTGCGGGGACTTTTTATACAGCATTAATTGAACAGTAGATAGTCACTTTCTTAACTCTTATTTTTAGTTCTCTATTCAGTCTCCATGAGTTTTCTAGTTCGCAAACTGTATTCCATGATTTCTTTTCTTTGCTTTTAAAAATGTTATATGCATTTAGAAATCGGAAAGTCTAAAGGATCCTTCATGCACACTTGTGCTGCTTATTTCATTGCTATGACAGCAAACGACTCGGTTGATGCTTGATAGACCCTGACATATACCTTGAATTCTTTACATTCACTTGCAACTATATCCAGTCTAACATTGCAATGTTTATATGTCACATGTATCTCAAATTTCTCAAGTATGTTCTGTAATATATACCTCTTTGCCAGTTGATTTTCTTATAATCATCTCGATATAAAAAATGCTTTTGTTGTCGTCACCTCTGATAAATTGCATGAGTTGTATCTAGCACCTTCTCCAATATATATCAGGCTAATTTTAGGTTTTAGCATTTTAACGTACTCCTTTTCTTTCTGTGTTATTGTTGGCTTTCTCAGTTTTACCTCTTATGTTGTTCCTCACATTTCTTTAGCATGTTTTCATGTATTGGTCAGTGATGGAATTTTTTCCGCTAGAAATGTTTCCGATGCTAATCTGTGGTCCTCCGTCATACTAATATCCAGTTATTTTTTCATTCAGATGTTGTTCAAAACATTGTTTTGGTTGTTCCAGTGTTATGTTTTGCCAATTTTTTTTTTCATCTTTTTTATACTTTTCCTCTTTCACAGTTTTCTAAAAAATCATTTCACAGCCACTGATATTCTGAGTATTTCCTCTTTTTCCCTATGCTGTGTTGAGATTCTGATACCATTCTCGTTAAATTATTTTCTCTCTATTTTGTGGTGATAATTCTATCCATAAGTTACAGTGCTCAACCACAGGTTTCCTATATGAGTTTGTGCAAAGCGTTGCTACTTACTGAAAGTTCATCATTATTTCCTTAGCTGTAAATCTATTTAAATACTCACAGGTTTTTTCCTTTCGTCCCCATATAAAGCACAGCTTATTTCTTGAACTGTGATTTATTTGAATTTCCCTCCCATTTCATTTCCTTCTCTTGTTTTTGCCTTATTTTTTCATCAATTTTGTTAATCATTGATTCCTTATTGCACTGCACCTTTTCCCCCTGAATTTTTAACGCCGTCTGCTAGATTGCGTAGTGGTTGTATAGGACAATCAATGCACCACTCTTTTCAATGTCCCTTTTGGCCCCAGCTGCAACCATTTTCAACCTCTTTTTATACTGTACCCGAGTTGTCAAGAACTCTCGGTCTTTCTTTCAATCCCCAAAAGGCTGCATCAGTAACCCCTTCATTCTTATAAACCCTTTCTATTGTATTCCTTACTGTACTATATCCCTGCTTCTTAGCGTCTTCTCTAGCAATGTATGACTATTTCAACTTTCTCTGTATTTTTTTAGAAGATAAATCTACATTCTTCTTTTCGAGTTTGAATTTCGCTGTGGTACCTTCTTCTTTCATAAATTGACTCTCTTTAGCATTTCTTTTTGCATTTTATTTTAGTGCTATCTAGCTTATATGAAACTATAAGCTGTGTATTGTGATTATTTCCTCTTTGTTTTCATTCTTTATTACTAAATAGTCTACTTTAGTACAGTACTGTACCAGTTTTTTGTATTTTCCAGTTCAGTTTTGTTTAAATATTTAGCACTAGTATTCATGAACTTACTCCTTTTACATAGTATCTCATCCTATATTTTGACAGCTTATTCACTGATACCTTGCGATATGCTTCCAGCATAAACCACCTTACATTAAACGCTTTCAACTTTAATCACTTTACGTTTTAGGCTTTTAACATTTAGGCTATCTCAGATTTCATTACTTTCTCTATTGACTAATAAATTATGTTCATTTAGTAAAGGCTCATTTTTCACTTTTTCTTTATTGGTATATCTTATGTTAACACATCACCACCTCCTTTAAAATAGGTATATATATCCGTTTCCCATTATCTTTGTATTTTAAACCCATTAACATGTTGGTATCCTGCCAAGAAGTTCTCTACTCGCTATCTTAGAAAGAAACTTGTTTTTTATAATTCATCTTATATCTCGTGTTTTTCTTCTTTTTGCTTTCCTCCCTAGCAGCTTCATATTCTTGGGTTTTTTGTTTCCTCTTTAGCCACAGTACAGTAATAAAATAGCTTCTCTATAGTATTTGTGCTTGCACTCTCCTAACTGCTTCCAGAAGGCTATGTTTTCTTTCTTTATAGTACCAGAAAAACACCTTATTCTCACAACTACTTTGACCCGTATGGTATGGCCTTCTCTCATGTACAAACTTTCAACTTGTTCCTCTCCAGATAAGTACTGTACCTTGTAATTTATTCCCTAAGAATTTTCTTGGTCTTAATTTCATCAAGAAATTCCTATCGTCCTATTTGGTAGCCCTATACCCCTTGCTTGTCATTTTGCCTCATCCTTCCTCATTCGTGTCTGGCTTTGCAAACTTACTTTTACTACACATGGTCTACCATTTTATATAGTTTTCCTTTTCTCCTCATCGTCTATCAAATTTAATATTACATTGGCTGCTAGTTCTTTTAGTTTCTGTCTCTTTTTTCAAGAGTTTTTGTCCACTTCTAAGCTTAGATTTCCTATTGTCCTTTTTTTTTTTTATTGATTTTTCAATTCCTAAATGGATGATCAATTATGCTCTAACTCAGTTTCCTGGTCTTCCATAGCTTTGATTCTTGTCATTATAATTTTTCCCTTAATTTTTCCCATTCATCATTCAGTTCATCAATTTTCTGAATCATATCATTCAATTATTAACCCATTTAAATTTTCCTTACTCAAACTTGCTTTTTATCCTTGAACATACATTAACATTTTTTGACTCCTTTTGCAGAATCAATACTAGGCGATCCACATTTCTCATCCACATTTGCTCCTCTTGATAGATTTCTGGCATCGAAGACTTCCTGCTATGATTAGTAATTTTTTGACATAGTACTGTACTGAACTAAACGTGTACATCATTAATAAAGTAATTCTATATAGCCATATGCAAGCCCTCACTCTTAAAGATTTGAAGTCGCTCATCTGTATATAGTCTTGGGTAGTGCCATAGCCTCTGTACCATGGTCTTCCACTGTCTTGGGTTAGAGTTCTCTTTTAGTCCTCTGATTAGTGGCACCATCTGTTACTTCTGGCACATATTTCTAACTTTAACCACCAACTGCGGGGACCTTTTATACAGCGTTAACTGAACAGTAGATAGTCACTTTCTTAACTCTTTATTTTTAACTCTCTATTCAGTCTCCATGAGTTTTCTAGTTTGCAAACGATATTCCATGATTTCTTCTCTTTGCTTTTGATAATTCTATATGCATTTAGAAATCTGGAAGTCTAAAGTATCGTTCATGCACACTTGTGCTGCTTATTTCATTGCTATGACAGCAAAAGACTCGTCTGACGCTCGATAGACCCTAACATATACCTTGAATTCTTTTTAATCACTTGCAACTATCTCCAGTCTAACATTGCAATGTTTATTTGTCACACGCATCTCAAATTTCACAAGTATGTTCTGTAATATATTCCTCTTTGCCAGTTAATTTTCTTATAATCATCTCGATATAAAAAATGCTTCTGTTGTTGTCACCTCTGGTAAATTGCATGAGTTGTATCTAGCACCTTCTCCAATATATATCAGGCTAATTTTAGGTTTTAGCATTTTAACGTACTCCTTTCCTTTCTGTGTTATTGTTGGCTTCTCAATTTTACCTCTTACGTTGTTCCTCACATTTCTTTAGCATGTTTTCATGTATTGGTCAGCCATGGAATTTACGCGGAATTTTCCGATGCTAATATGTGGTCGTCTGTCATACTAATATCCAGTTATTTTTTCATTCAGATGTTGTTCAAAACATTGTTTTGGTTGCTCCAGTGTTCTGTTCTGCTAAGTTTTTTTTCATCTTTCTTATACTTTTCCCCTTTCACAGTTTTCTAAAAAATCATTTCACAGCCACTGATATTCTGAGTATTTCCTCTTTTTCCCTATGCTGTGTTGAGATTCTGATACCATTCTCGTTAAATTATTTTCTCTCTATTTTGTGGTGATAATTCTATCCATAAGTTACAGTGCTCAACCACAGGTTTCCTATATGAGTTTGTGCAAAGCGTTGCTACTTACTGAAAGTTCATCATTATTTCCTTAGCTGTAAATCTATTTAAATACTCACAGGTTTTTTCCTTTCGTCCCCATATAAAGCACAGCTTATTTCTTGAACTGTGATTTATTTGAATTTCCCTCCCATTTCATTTCCTTCTCTTGTTTTTGCCTTATTTTTTCATCAATTTTGTTAATCATTGATTCCTTATTGCACTGCACCTTTTCCCCCTGAATTTTTAACGCCGTCTGCTAGATTACGTAGTGGTTGTATAGGACAATCAATGCACCTCTCTTTTCAATGTCCCTTTTGGCCCCAGCTGCAACCATTTTCAGCCTCTTTTTATGCTGTACCCGAGTTTTCAAGAACTCTCGGTCTTTCTTTCAATCCACAAAAGGCTGCATCAGTAACCCCTCCATTCTTATAAACCCTTAATATTTTATTCCATACTGTACTATATCCCTGCTTCTTAGCGTCTTCTCTAGCAATGTATGACTATATGAACTTTCTCTGTATTCTTAGAAGATAGATCGACGTTCCTCTTTTCGAGTTGGAATTTGGCGGTGGTACCTTCTTGTTTCATAAACTGACTCTCTTAAGCATTTCTTTTTGCCTTTTATATTAGTGCAATCTAGCTTATTTGAAACTATAAGCTGTGTATTGATTATTTCCTCTTTGTTTTCATTCTTTATTATTAAATAGTCTACTTTAATACAGTACTGTACCAATTTCTTTGTATTTTCCAGTTCAGTTCTGTTTAAACATTTAGCATTAGTATTCATGTCCTTATTCCTTTTACATAGTATCTCATCCTATCTTTTGACAGCTTATTCGCTGATACCTTGCGATATGCTTCCAGCATTAACCACCTTACATTAAACGCTTTCAACTTTAATCACTTTACGTTTTAGGCTTTTAACATTTAGGCTATCTCAGATTTCATTACTTTCTCTATTGACTAATAAATTATGTTCATTTATTAAAGGCTCATTTTTCACTGTTTATCTTTATTGTTATTTGTCATTCAATATCTTATGTTAACATACATTCAACACCACCTTTAAAATAGGTATATATACTGTATATCTCTGTTTCCCGTTATCTTTGTTTTTTAAACCCATTAACATGTTGGTATCCTGCCAAGAAGTTCTCTACTCGCTATCGTAGAAAGAAACTTGTCTTTTGTAATTCATCTTATATCTTGTGTTTCTCTTCTTTTTGCTTTCCTTCTCCCTAGCAGCTTCATATTCTTGGGTTTTTTGTTTCCTCTTTAGCCACAGTAGTAAAATAGCTTTTCTATAGTATTTGTGCTTGCACTCCTAACTGCTTCCAGAAGGCTATCTGTTTTCTTTCTTTATAGTACCAGAAAAACACCTTATTCTCACAACTACTTTGACCCGTATGGTATGGCCTTCTCTCATGTACAAACTTGCAACTTGTTCCTCTCCAGATAAGTACTGTACCTTTTAATTTATTCCCTATGAATTTTCTTGGTCTTAATTTCATCAAGAAATTCCTATCGTCCTATTTGGTAGGCCTATACCCCTTGCTTGTCATTTTGCCTCATCCTTCCTCATTTGTGTCTGGCTTTGCAAACTTACTTTTACTACACATATTGTACCATTTTATATAGTTTTCCTTTTCTCCTCATCGTCTATCAAGGAGAAGTACAAGAGGAAGGCCAAGGTTTGGGTGGATGGATGGTGTGAAGAAAGCTCTGGGTGATAGGAGGATAGATGTGAGAGAGGCAAGAGAGCGTGCTAGAAATAGGAATGAATGGCGAGCGATTGTGACGCAGTTCCGGTAGGCCCTGCTGCTTCCTCCGGTGCTTTAGATGACCGCGGAGGTAGCAGCAGTAGGGGATTCAGCATTATGAAGCTTCATCTGTGGTGGATAACGGGGGAGGGTGGGTTGTGGCACCCTAGCAGTACTAGCCAAACTTGGTTGAGTCACTTGTCAGGCTGGGAGGAATGTAGAGAGGAGAGGTCCCCTTTTTTGTTTCATATGTTTGATGTCGGCTACCCCCAATAATGTTATACATTATACAGTATTGTTGTCTATGATTGTATTTATTTTTTTATTGGAAAATATAATACATTTACTTTAGGTTTGTGTTTTATTATGCATACCAATGTTTTTTTTATCAAACATGTTAGAAGAAAACTTGTGGAAAGAAAAAGAATCATATCCTTGGAAATGACTTCTGTGAAACTTAATGCAAGTACTTTTACTCAATCTGTTAAGCAAGAAATAATAGATATGTTAAATGAAAGGCATGAGAAATACTCATTGGGGTGAAAAATTCAAAGTTTGAAAATATGTTTTCTAAATGGAAGAAAAATCAGATTTTGTCGATATAAGATGACTTTTGAGGGAATTAGTTAACCCTTTTACCCCCAGGCTCTTTGGAAATTTCCAACCCTTAACCCCCAAGGGGTTATTTTTTTCCCAGCACATTTTGCAGTATATTTTTTTTCAAATTGCTCTAAAAGCCTTAATTTTTGTCCTAGAGAGGTCAGGTTGGTCTCATTCTCTTGGAAAATGCCCGAATTTTCCCAAAAAATTATCAAAAATATGAAAATAAAAAATTTTATAGCATTTTTTTTGCAAGGACGTACCAGTACGTCCATGGGGGTAAAGGGATGAGTTTTGTGAAACGTACCAGTACGTCCTTTGGGGGTAAAAGGGTTAATACAGTACTTGGACGTAATGGTACACATAATCTTATCCAGAATATAAAATATTACATCAAAGTCAAGAAAATAATTCTATTGGGGTCCTTTTTTTTTTTTATCTAAAGCAAATGCTTCATCAAGATTGCCATATGTGAATTGATATTTCTATTCATGCTATTCACTGATAAGAATGCAATAAGAATTTGGCTTCCCTTTCATGAAGAAATGTTCAAAACGCCTTGTCATATAATAGAAAATTTACAAATGAAATCGTAATGATTACAGGACACTAAATCTAAGACTTGTTGCAACCTTTGTCATTAGTCAACTAGAAAGTTATCATCAATTTGTTTTTCCTTATAACAATTTTAATAAAGTTTTATCATTGGAAAAGCAGCTGAGCTCTTATTCAAATTAAGAGTCAATGATTGTAAAGAAAAAATCTTATGTTTTGTTTCCAGTTTTGCTAAAAACTATAGGGTAAAAGAAGGATACATTTTTGGTGCTACTATAGCGTGATTCCTACCATCAGGATTCTACTATAATGTGATTCCTACCCTATTTTTTGGGTATGAGGCGATTCCTACCAAAGGAGGATAGATAAAACATACTTCTTGACACTATTCTAATATATTCTATTCTATAAAAGAGATTTTGACGTAGGAAAAATCTATTTTTGGGCTCAAGCCATGTCGTCCTGATGGAAGTTCCTTCTGGCAACTTCCTACCGTATAATATTTCTGCGATTGATATTACAAGAGAATTACCGTCAGGTATCATGGGGTTCCAACCCCCAGAAACGACTTATCAGAAGATATCGTGTATTATCAGGGACGTATCCTAAGATAACCATAGGTATCTTCACCCCAAACAGGTCTTACCCAGTCTAATCCACTAAGGGGAAGGATAAATAAGGAGCCGTTACACATCCTATCACCTTCCGGTGCTCCTATACAATCCCGCTTCACTATTCCTTTGTACGCAGCTGGTGGCTACAGTGCGGTTGATTTTTGTGGGGACTTTTTTCACTGTTTTTGAAGATTTGTTTTGTGTTACGGTTTCCTCTTCTTTGCCAAAGTTGAGGATCTACCTCTCTTTGTCTTTATTTATGCTAATTTTGTTTTAGCTTCCTTCAGGGACTTATATTTTAGCATTTGGTTAGAGGAAGCTGAAAAACCCAAAAAATGCACTTTAGGTTTGGTAAAATGGTAATTTTGTTTATACTATTTACTCGTTTAGTTGGTTTGGTTATGCTTAATTGAGGTGTTACGCTTGTAATAACACCTTGGAAGGGGAATATTACATTATTTGGTGGTTTGCTTAGAAGGAATCACCCGATAGTAGATTTGAATCCCCACATTGAGGTATTTTCTTTGCGGATCATGTGCGATGAATGACACTTGCTAGGCCTATCATGAGCTAATGCAGCTGTTAATTAGTGACATCCATAAGTCTATAGCTCCCGAAAGGTTACAGGGACTCCAACCCCGAGCAGTCTTATGGTAGGTTTAAGCCACTGGACCTCTACAAGGTTACACAACTACTTGCCATAATGTCCATAATGCGACGACTGTTTGATACCCTTGACAGTGAGGCAGTTGTTGACTAAATGCCCCACTTATACCACAGAAAGAAATAGATATCTGTTTGAGGCTCGGGTTGAGGATAGCAGGTTCAGCCTTACCAAGATCCTTGGACATGATGTGTCGTACAATGTACGATGCTGGGGTGTGGCATGCGTGAGGCGTGGCTCCTGGGAGCAGGTGGATGTGGTGCGGTTCCCCCTGCATCACTGGCAGTGGCTTACTGGCTGTATTGAATGTCATTATGGCGAAGTGTTGCAGGAACCAGGCTTCCAACCTGGCCGCATGTTCCTCCTGGGGCGGCAGGGGCACCTCGGCGGGTCGGGGTGGTACCTGGCCATGTCATCGAACAGGCTCACGTGTGCCACCGCGGGGGAGGGGTGGGGGAACTCCATGGGTACCAGCGTTAAGTCCCTGCAGGCGTCCAGCGACAGGAAGAGGTGCTTTGTCAGCTGCACGAAGTACACGTCCTGCTCCGTGGTGCGGCCTTGCAAGGTGACGTGGCACACGGCAGATCCAAGGCACTTCAGGGGGAGGTTTGCCACATCCCGCAAGCCCGCGCGGGGTGTAAGGGCTGCTGGATGGACATGGAGGAGCGATAGCAAGGAGGGGCCCGCCACACATACCTTTGCACCAGTGTCCGCCACGGCGGTGACAGGCACTCGTACTCCTGTGTCGGTGTGGACGACTGTCACCTCCACTACTGGGTGGCTGGCGAGGTCGGCAGTCGCAACAAGCTTGCTTACTTGCTTATTGCTGTCCTTCGAATTAAAGACGACTTCTGCTTCGCTGTGATGGGGATGAAGTTAGATCTGTTGTTGTTGGTGCCATCTTGCATGGCTGTGAAGACCAATTCTGGATCCACACACACTGCCACACAACTGGCAAGTCAGGTCTGGGTTGACCAGGGGTATCCGATCTCGACGGTTTTGTCTTCTCTCTCTGCGCTGTTGTCTTGCCTGGTTCCGGGTGTCTTCAAGTTGATTGACTCCAGCTTTACAGAGTGAGCGCCATAGTGGTCTGTCAGAGGCATTCATTTCTAGTTGCTCAGGTTGTATGTTGCACTTCTTGTGCGTAGCTTTGATGTTGTCCTTGTACCTCTTTTTCTGACCCCCTGGAATACGCCGAGCTTCAGGGAGCTGACTGTAGAGGACCTGGCGAGGAAGGCGATGTTCTGGCATACGGATGACGTGGCCGATCCACCCGAGTTGTGTTTCGCCCAATGTGGATTCTATACTCAGCAGGTTTGAACGGTGGAGAATTTCAGAATGAGGTACTTTGTCTTGCCATGTGAGCCCTAATATACGCTGAAGACAGCGAATATGGAATGCCTCAAGTTGTTTTACATGTCGACGGTAAACCGTCCAGGATTCTGCTCCATATAGCAAGGTGGACATGCAAACAGCTCTGTACACAGCTACTTTTATTTCTGTCTTGAGGTGGTGATTTAGGAAGACTCTGGACCTTGTGTTTTTTAGTGAAGATGCTTCCAAGGTAGATGAAGCTATCAGCTTGTTTGATGGCTTCCTCATTCAGATGAAATACTGGGGGATCTCCTGCAATTATTTGTTGGGATAGGATTTCAGTTTTGTTGATGTTAACTTTGAGCCCCATGGCTCGGTAAATTGATGAGACAATGGTAAGGCTGCGTTGGAGGGCATCTGGTGAGTGAGCCACTAGAGCGCAATCATCTGCATATTGGAGTTCCATTAGGTGTGTCATTGTTGTTTTTGTCACAGACAGGAAGCGCTTAATGTTGAATAAGTTTCCGTCTAGTCGAAACTGCACTTTCAATTGATCTTCTCCGTTGACTTGTTGCTGGCTTAGGAGGGTGACTGCAGTGAGGTAGATGTTGTATATCACTGGAGCCAGGATACATCCTTGTTTTACTCCAGTTTCTACCCTGAAAAGTTGTGATTTACTACCACCCATACTTACACAGGCTTGCATATCATTGTGTAAGTTTCTTAGAATGTTAAGGAATTTTGGAGGTACTCCAAATTTAGAGAGAGCAGTCCATAAAAGGTCTCTGTTCACTGTGTCGAAGGCCTTTGTTAGATTGATAAAGGCTATGTGAAGATCACAGTTTTGTTCATGGCATTTCTCTTGTAGTTGTCGGGCCACGAATATCATGTCACAAGTGCTGCGTTTTTTACGAAAGCCACATTGCGTCTCTGGTAGTACATTTTCTGAAATGTGTTTGCAAAGTCTTGCAAGCATTATTCTTGCCAGGATTTTACTTGCAACGCCGAGCAAGGTGATGCCTCTGCTATTGTCACAGAGGGAACGGTCCCCTTTACGTTTGTAGATGGTGACAATGTCTGAGACAAGCCACTCATGGGGGACTTCTTCCCTGTTCCTAATAGAGAGAATAAGGTTGTGGAGATGTTGATGGAGTAAGTAGCCCCCCTCCTTGAATAGTTCAGCTGGTAGACCATCAGGGCTGGGGCTTTTGTTGTTTTTCATGGCCCTTATGGCTTGTATAGTTTCTGGGAAGGTGGGGTTGGTATCTAGGATTTCTGAGTGAGGGACATCAGGGATGTTGTTAGAGGATATTAGGCTCTACAGGATTTTGTTGGTTAAGGATCAAGCTGAAATGTTGTGCCCAGCGATCTATTATCTCCTGTTTGTTTTTTAGGAGGTATCCTTCTAGAGAGCGAACAGGAGTTATACTACTTTTTGTTGGGACATATAAAATTTTAATAGAGTTGTAGAAACCATGTTGATCATTTGCATCTGCGTATGATTGAGTTTCTTTTGCACGGTCATTCCACCAGTTATTTTCCATGTCTCTGAGTATTTTCTGCACTTCTGATCTTAGCTGTTGGAAGTTTTCTTTGACAGCTACAGAAGTAGGTTGTGAAAGCCATGCATCATGCGCTTTATTTTTTGCTGTGATTAGGTCATGTATACCATCAGCGTTGTTATCAAACCAATCTTGATGACATCCTGTGGAGAAGCCAAGGGTTTCTTCTGCATTTTCCTGAATTATAGTTTTCAGTTTTGTCCACTCAGAGTCAAGCTCATTGTCGATGTTGTTTGGATCAATGTTAGGGATCTCAGCCAGCTTTCTTGCTATCCCATGACGGTAGTTGTTCCAAGTAGAGGTGTCTTTCAGAGCAGGAATGATTAATTTCTTTGAGGAAGGTTTGTGAGAAAGAGGAGGACGGATGGTTAGCTTGAGCTTAGCACGTATTAGATTGTGATCTGTGTGGCACTCGGCACCTCACATTGCACGAGTCTGGACGGCATCTTGCTGGTCTCGCTTTTTGATTATGACTTAGTCAATCAAGTGCCAGTGTTTTGACCTTGGGTGCATCCACGAAGTTTTGTGCTTGTTTTTGAGCTGAAAAAGGGTGTTGGTGATGACTAGGTTGTGTTCTGAGCATAAGGAGAGCAATCTGAGTCCATTGCTATTCATATTGCCAACACCATGATGACCGATGGCGCCTCCCCTGATGTGGTGTTCCCTTCCCACTCTGGCATTAAAGAGTCCTAAGAGGATCAGTTTATCTTCCCTTGGAGTTTGGTTAATGGCTGAGTCTAATAATTCATAGAAAGAGTCTTTTGTCTCATCTTCACTGTCCAGTGTAGGAGCGTAAGCACTCAGGAGAGTGGCATAACGACCTTTTGCAAGTGGGATGCGCCTGGACATCAACCTCTCCGAGATGCCAGCCGGTGAGTCTGGGATTTTACTTAGCAGTTTTGTTTTCACTGCAAAACAGACACCATGATTTCTGCGTTCATTTGCTGGATAACCTTTCCAGAAGAATGTGTATCCTTCTCCTACCTCTGTTAGGGTGTCCTCTTCTGAAAGACGAGTTTCACTTGAGGCAGCTATGTCAATGTTGTATCTTTGCAGTGCGTGGGCGACAAGAGCTGTCCTGCGGTGTGGTCTGTCATTTTCATCACTATCAATTAGTGTGCGAACATTCCAGGTGGCAATGTTAAGGGGTATTTTTCTTCTATTTTGACCGCAGTAAGGAATGTCTTGGTGGATGCGGTTATCCACCCGGGTGGTAGTGAATCAGCCAATGTTTAGGTTACCTTTTCTAAACCCTTCCCTGCCAGGGGTGAGCAGTGGGGTCTCCATTTCTGGCTGCTCAGTTGCACTGGAAGCTGCCGAGGAATAGACCTGATTCATGCCATCTCTCCAACGACCATCACTCCAGTGCCGCCCACGTGCAGGACTCGGGCTGATGACTTCCAGCCGCATTCTCGACCTGTCACCGTTACCCTATCCTGTCGCCGGGGGACTTTTGTTGGTTGGTGGTGAGGATGAGAAAGGGTGGTGAAAGGGAACGAAGCAGTGTGCTAGCGCAGAGAAAGGATTATTGTGGCTGTGGGGGTGCGCTCTTCCCACAACCACATCTTGGCCCTCCTCAACTCATGTCAGTGGCATGAACGATTCAGGACGACTGACAGCAGATTTGGGTTGCAGGGATATGCCGGAAAACCAAGTATTTCAGGAAACCGCCTTATGTGGTACCCCGCGCACAGATTTTTCGTTTGAGGTTTACTCCCGTAGCCTTAACCCACCCAAGGGCTGTCCACAAGGCAGTGGGTGCAGTGCTTGGTAGGCATCAGGGTGCATCCACACGCTGGTGGTCCTGCATGCCGTACATCTGGGGCCTACTGCTGCTCCAAGACACTAGACACGTCTGTCGGGGATCCTGTTGATTTTGCCTGTGATTTTCTGCAGCATTTGTAATAGTGGCCCTGCTTGCAGCACCCGGGGCATGAGGTTCTGCCAGAGGCATGGCGGCCGCCGCAGTTCTCGCAGGGAGGGGGTGGGGGACCCCTACCTGTGCCAGCAACGGTTGCATTCGGATGATCTGCCTCGGGTGTCTTGCTGCCGGCCGCGCAAGCAGTTTCCCTCCAATTGCATTGGCACGCAGCGGTGTCGACGCAGGCCGCCTTGTAAGCACAGCAACCGGCCCTAAGGGGACTAACACTATTGATGTTGTTGCTACATTGGTACACATGGTGACGCATAGCCTCATCACTTAGGCCCACCATTAACTTAGGTAATAACATATATTCGGCTAGATTACACTGACACTGAGGGCACTGGAAATTGCAATCGGTGGCCTTTTGAGAACACTTTAAAAAATAATCACTAACACTTTCTCCTGGGCCTTGTATCGCATTGAAAAACTCCGACCATAACACAGCACGGTTTGTAGAGCGTAACACAATATCACGAATAAAATCCATGGCTTCCGTAGCGGTGAGGTTAGTTCATTCCTGTGAAGTGAATCTGGCGTCCAGCGCTCGTTGCAGAGGGGTGTGCAGTATAGCCTGATGTGGTGGACGACCTCGTGGGGTGGTAGTCTGCACAGTTCGATCCAGCATTCCATCGACCTCCTCCAGGACCTGAATGCGGGGGGCTTCAGCTCAATTTCACACTTCTCCTGGGTTGCGGACGCAGGGACACGAGGTGCAGGGGTAGCATGTGTCGTAAGCCGGTCTTGGAGGATATTGATCATTTGTTGCTGTGCCGCCATGGCCTGCCTGGCTTCTTGCAGGGCAGGGACGAGCCCAAGGGGTATGACGGGGCATGCGGCCCTTGGGGTGGACCGCGTTGAGCGGCGCTGGAAGGGCATGGTGAGGGTCACGGAGGTTCTTGAGAATTACTGCGCTATATTGGATGTCAAGGTGGGACAAGAGATACACGGTGGTGGAGGCATGTGGTTTATTGCGTCCTGAGGTACAGACTAATGACAGTTGCTCTCTGCAACCGGCACACTCACTTGGCACCTGCCCGTCATGGGAAAATATATCGTACTTGCAGGTACTCCATCACTCTTGGTTCAAGTTAATGAGTTTTGTGAAGAGGAAAAGATATATTTAAATATAGAATCCAAGATAGCAGAATCTTTGATACATGTAGACATTGAAAACAGATTTTCATTTTATTGCAAAACTATTACTAGTTCCTTCTCTTAGTCCTGATATCTTAGGAATGTATCATATTCCAGAATGCAGAAAGAAAAACACCTACATTCATCCACTTTTAACGTTAATTGAGACATTCGTTGGATGCAGTATGGGAATAAAACAATTTGTTTTAAATGTGTTTTATTTATTTATTTAGGGAGGAAAATAGAGTATGAATTATACTTATAAACATTATCAAGATTTGACTCTGGAACAGATAAGGCTGAAAAATCCTGACAAAATCATTTTGTGAGTTGGTAAATCTGATAATAACTACAGTATTCAACATAGTGATTAATCTTGGAGTTTCTACAGTTTCTTGAGGAAAGGGAAAATCACATATGATTAATGTAGAATTTCTTGATCACTTTCATAACACAGATGGAGATCTCCTCAATTGGTTAAGAATGTTCAATGGGATATGATAACAGAAGATGCACAGACCTGAGACCAAACAAAATTGACTATTTATAAAGGAAGGAAGTGTAACCAAAATTAAATATTTGATAATGGTTACAATTATAGGCCCAATATTAAGTAGTCTAAGTCGATTGTATTCAGAAAGTAAATGATAAGGGCAATCATTTGTTGAAAGATACTGAGAAATTTTGTCTTTAATTGAACATAAAAATTACCGCCATGACAAAGGAACTATGCTAGTATAAGGTCTCTCTCTCTCTCTCTCTCTCTCTCTCTCTCTCTCTCTCTCTCTCTCTCTCTCTCTCTCTCTCTCTCCTCTCTCTCTCTCTCTCTCTCTCCCCCCCCGGATTCTCAAAATATATGATGTATGCTATGGTATAGGAACTCTTTGATGTATACTATGGTATAGGAACTCTGATGTATGCTATGGCATAGGAAATCTCTCTCTCTCTCTCTCTCTCTCTCTCTCTCTCTCTCTCTCTCTCTCTCTCTCTCTCTCTCTCTCTCTCTCTCTCTCTCTCTCTCTCTCTCTGTTATCCTAAGGAAGTGAACGTATTGGGTTGCTTCTCATCATACCATAAAGGCCACCAATTCTTAGACTTGCACATATCACATTGTGTCTAATGTGGCTGAAGGCTAGGCTCCACTTTGTAGAGCTGATTTTTGCCAATTTTTTTTTTCTTTGCTGTCTTCCTTTGGCCTAACATAATGCCGTGATACGTGTAGAATTCATCTTCAGACTCTATAACGCCCCCCTACCTATATAACATATATCATTGCATGTTGGGCGAGGTGCCAAATGTTCATAGTAAAAATAAGAAATATCATTAGTAATTGTGTAATATTTTTAGTCTACCTCTCAAAAATTGGTCGAAGTCGTTTTCTGATACTAGTTTCAATAAAGAAAACCACTTTAGGGGTGACTATGAGATTATTTCTCATTTTCTTATGTCTTCAGAAAAAAATCGCTTTTCCTTGGGTTTTTTTTTTCGGGAGAGGGGTGGTGTTATTATTATTACTTGCCAAGCAAGCTACAGTCTTAGTTGGAAAAGCAAGAAGCTATAAGGCCAAGGGCTCCAACAGGGGAAAATAACCCAGTGAGGAAAGGAAACAGGGAAATGAATAAACGATATAAGAAGTAATGAAAAATTAAAAGTAAATATTTTAAAACAAACACTAACAACATTAAAACAAACAATTCATGTAGGCCTATAGCTATAAGAAGACTTAATGTCAGCCTGTTCAACCTAAAATCATTTTCTGCAATTTTTGAACTTTGAAATAAGGCTTTATATTCATGTGGTTGGTAATTTATATAAAATCAATCTTATTACAATCATACGACCGTATATATATATATATATATATATATATTATATATATATATATATAATATATATATATATATATATATATATATATATATATATATATATATATATATATATATATATATATATCGAATAGCTGATTCAAATATGACGGTTAGAGAGAGAGAGAGAGAGAGAGAGAGAGAGAGAGAGAGAGAGAGAGAGAGAGAGAGAGAGTGTGTGTGAGTCCAGTCTTCTGGGTTGGTTCAAGTACTCAACTTTACGAAATTTCTGACGGTAATCGTCATTTATTATAACTAATTTAATTGTCATTGTTTATTTGTAATTAGTCTCGGATATATTGAAGACCATATTTCGTTTAAGAACATTTTTCCTTAAACTTAAAAAATATAAAAAAACACTCGTGGCTCAGAAGGCAAGAAGGTGCTAAAATTGTTATGGTGACTATGAGCTCATACGGTCGAAAATCAAGTAAACTCGGTGGAATAACCGTCCTTGTCTCACAAAGTGGTAGCTTGGGAAAGGCTTGTAGCCTTAAAATAATTATTCGGTTGAAAATCTTAACAAAAAGATATGAGATTCGACCATCTGAGTCGTGGTTTTTACCCTGGTACGAGCTAAAGAGGCTCTCTTGTCTGCCTAGAAGTTAAATAGACCCACAATCGAAGTAATATTCATATGTATTTAATTTTAGAAGCACTAAATTGGATTTAATATATCGGTTGAAATGTTTTATGTAATCTCATTTTTCATTTCAATATCTTGAAATATATTTCAATGGTACAGAGGCTTCTCTTTGTAACATATATACCAATGATTTTTTTTCTTGCTTTTGGATGTGCTACGCATTTGCTTTGTAGGCCTACAGTTTAACGCACAACATTGACTCTAATATATATAATTAACAACCAGAGTGGCTTTTGATATCGAATTCTACCTTTGGAAATGTATAACCACTAGAAATTCATTAATGATAAATGCATCTGGCTGGAAAGGACTCGAACCTATGCCTTTAGAGGCGTATTGTAGGTTCAAGTCCATACCAGACAGAAGCATTTTATTATTATTATTATTATTATTATTATTATTATTATTATTACCTGCTAAGCTACAACCCTAGTTGGAAAACCAAGATGCTATAAGCCCAATGGCCCCAACTGAGAAAATAGCCCAGTGAGGAAAGGAAACAGGGAAAATAAAATATTTTAAGAATTGTAGGCCTAACATTTGAATAAATATTTCCTAGATAAACTATGAAAACTTTAACAAAACAAGACGAAGAGAAATGAGATAGAACAGTGTGCCCGAGTGTACCCTCAAGCAAGAGAACTCTATCCCAAGACAGTGGAAGACCATGGTACAAAGGCTATGGCATTACCCAAGACTAGAGAACAATGGTTTGATTTTGGAGTGTTGACTTACCTTGGTTAGTATAGTTACTTGGTTAGTATAGTTACTTGCAAGTAAATATTGAAAGACCTGTTATTATATTTTGACAGATGGTCCCACCAGAAATGAGAGAGAGAGAGAGAGAGAGAGAGAGAGAGAGAGAGAGAGAGAGAGATTGTGGTCTGGAATATTTTGCATAGAAGAAACCACGTGACGTTTACTCTGTATGAAAGAAGAATTTAAGAAGTGTAATTTCAAGGTAGAAGGAAATAAAAGTAAAGATTGTGAACCTCATTACTATATTAATTTATTTAAGGCCTAGGTAATATAAACTTAATAACAATGATAAGAATAAGCTTAGAAGCTTTGCAATAAGGAACCAGGAAGTTCAGGAACCAGGTGTATATAATGTTTCTGATCTTGGGTTCCTGAGTGTTAAAATATTGTCTCTTCAGAGGGCTAGAATTGGCCAATGGCTAACTTTTGAATTTCGTTCATTTCTGTTAAGCATCCCCATTGAGAAGTACGATATTGCAAGTATTATTTAAGACTCCAAACATACATAATTATGTGTAGTTTGTATAAAAAACATGGTTTCTGATACATAAAATGAATGTCTCCAACCAGCATAATACGACTCAATTATCATGTGACTTTTTGAAAGCTGGATCTTATAGTTAATATAACCATTTTATCTGTTAATGGTCGAAAATGTCTCTTGCCTGAATGCAAGTTGTTTGTTTTGTGGTCTGACTTGATATTTGCTTTTCCAATAACACACATATATATACATACACATCATATTTAGTATATGATAATACCTAATATTTTATTTCTTACAAAATTTCGTACATAGAAATACAGACAAGTTATTGAAGTTATTGGAATAGTCAAGCTTATTAAAAGTGCTTTTCTTAAAGTGAATTTTTTTCCTTGTAGGTAATTATATATTAGAATTGGAATTGATACGATGGAAGCAAAGTAAATTGTGGTGTATTCGAAAGTGTGAAAGCTGTATATGTAGGAGGTAACTAATGATTAATGAATTTTTTTTTTTTTTACAGATTGCAAATATGACGCTTCTAGTAGTGTGCCCACGCCCCACAATCAGTGTTGTTTACAGAGCAACGAGGAAGTTGTTTTTAAATTACCTTTGTGAAATTAGTTACGTTTCGCGCGATCCTGGATGCAAAATAATTAATATAATTTGGACAATTAGAATCATTAAGGTATGTATAACAGTACAATAGGTAGTAGCCTTGCTTTTAACTATAATATACTTATTTACTTTGATTGGAGCCTTCACGAAATATCTGATGATGGAGTTAGGTCATTTCTAGTTTCGGTAAAGTTTTGCTAAAAGTAGTTTTTTTTTTCCTGCAATTTAGTTAAATAATACCGAATAATTGTCCAGTGAGGAAAGGAAACAAGTTAATACAGTAGGAAAGAATTAATGAATAATCAAAATAAAATATTTCCAAAGAATACGACAAAAGATGCAAGAGAAGGTGGAAACTAGGGTATTATTTTACTGTATTACAGGGTAGTAGCTTCGTAAGTAGTAATTATAATAATAATAATATTGGTTTCATTGTATATTATTCCATGGTAATGTAACCTAGGAAAAAAACTAACAAAATTACCATAATATTAAGTAACATTGTGGTGTATGTATGATAGCGGCCCCCTATATGTATTATTATGGCTAACTTGGAATACGGCAGTGTGATGGGGGTTGCAATGGGTGTTAGCCTCCCACCCATTAGGTATGTATTTAAGGACACTTGTAGGTTAGGGGGAAATTTACGTTAGTTGATGACTATGTTTAATTAACGCAAGAGGAACTGGCCGCTGATATACAAAGGCTCCGATGGTTAAGGTTGGAATGTGGGGCTGGTTGGGAACATGGTCTCCGACCAAGTAAAGTTGGGTTAATAGGTTGTGTTGCTTTCAATTGAGACTGATTTATAAGACTTCCATCATGTTAAATGTTTTCTATTACTGTATCGGGGAAAGGAATATAAGAAAAGCTAGGATGAAGTTGTATGATTTGAGTTTCTCTGTCTAAATTGGTTTATTTTTACTTTCCTTCAGATACTTGAATGTAAGATGAATGGGAATAATCATTATTTATTTATAGTGTAGATAATCTTTCTTGATATACTGTACAGCATTTAGAAAATAGACACAATTTGAATTTAATTGTAACCCATGGGAGATTACATTTTTGAGCCTCCGTCCCAAACCTCCAATGAAAAATAGCTTAGTCTGTTTGGTTGCTCTTGTTCTTTCTTGATTCCAAGCTTATGTCGTATTCTCTGGCAACCATAGTTGCTTGGTAACACAGTGTTGTTTATGTGGTAGTTACTGCTTATGGGTGGTTGACTGAGTTCTGCCGATGTCGGGACTTAGAGAATATCATCGGTCATATTTAGGAAATCCTTGAGGGACATAGAGATGTATAATTTTTTGTTAACTGGAAGTGTTACTAGTTGTTGAAGTTCTTTGTATATGTGTGGGGCCATTGATTTCTTGAATGATGACCTTTGTTCTGCCTGTGATCTACCAGATCTTGTTTACTCTTAAGAATGAAGCATTGTAATTGACGGGGAACTAGATACCGATCTTTGGTGTGTGTGCACAGTTCCTCAGACACCATTGCGGACAGACACGGCTAACAGAGTACGGCCCATCATAGGAATAAAGACCACTCCATTACCATACACCTGAAGGATATGTAACCTTGGATCGTTTCTCTGTTCTACGGGAGCCTTTCTCCATAGAATGTTTTTGGAGAAGTAGTTACCAATTGAAATCCTGGTACCTGGGATGGGTACCACTCCCCTAGTGTTCTTGCAAGTGTTTACGCTAGTCTCTTTTGAGCACTTTCTATCGGGACTCGTCTACCGAACCGACAGGTCTCGGTGATCTCTCTTTTCTACCCTCCTACAGGGGAATCTCGTCAGCATCAAGACAGACTTCTTTCTTGCCTCGATCTGCAACAGAGTTAATGCTACTGTTCCTACACTGCCTTCCAGATTGATAAAGACAAATCCCTCTAAGAATCCCTTTGTCGAGGAGAAGGTTATTCCTGCACGGCCACCTCCAAGCATTGACACCGATAATTTCCGAAGCTTTGCTGGTTAACAACCACCATTGTTCATACCTTCGGGTTAGGTGGCATCACGAACAGGGGACGATCTACCTGGTAGTGGCACGATGAGTTATATTATGCTAAGAAATTTCCTCTCCTCCAAGATCTAATGTATCGGAGGAGGGATGACATGGCTACATGAGTTTTTTCCATCTAAGGGAAGTGATTTACAAAAGGAGCGCACCTGCTTCTCAACCTACTTGGTGAAGAATCAATTGTGATCCTTATATCATTGCTTGACAGAAAGGCTTCTTAATACAGGTCTTCACCATTTCTCAACCGGCTCGTTATTCATCTGAACAAAATACTTCTTCTTTTCCCCAGTTCCAGTCTTTTGTCAGTGTTCGAGGACACCTTCCTGGAAATTCTAAATGCTTTCTCCGTACGGCCCATTTTCCTTTTTCGCTTATTACTCTGCAGTCTGTAGACGACATTTGGGAAAGTACAGTATGACCCTGATCTCTCCCAAACAGTTACACTAATGGCAATTGGGCCTGCTGTTTTCTTTCTCCTACATCGAGAAAGTTCTTCAATCTTCTTAGTGAAGGATGTCACTCAGGCCTTGGTACAGGTTTGCAACTAGGACTTGTGTCTGTACTCCTCGTAGAAATCGTTTGGACTCGTGAGCGCTTCCAAGAAGCTCAAGCCGCAGGGAACATTTTGCAAGGTTGCAGGTTTCAAGTGATACCACTCAAACCTGGGTGGCTGGCAGCAGATAGTGTTTTGAGACTGTCCTTTACTAGTCCAGCCTTGACGAAGCAAATAGGAACCAGCATATTTTTGCCAGTGTCACAAGTCATTCTGAAGGTTAAAAAATCTCCATTACCTTGGTTCAGGATTTTGTGGTCAGGACTTATAACTCGGCCGTACATCACTTGAAGTCCTCCTTCATCTCATCCCTCCCTGCCTCCCCATTGAGAGGACACAACAATTCTTCCTAGAGCAACATTGAGAATAGGAGAAAAGATCCCAGAATACTGGTTTTGTCTGGCTTCATGTGACATTCAGACGTGCTTCTCTGGCTAGCGAGTAGACAAAGTAATAAGAACGCTGTTTATTTCTGTCTTTGGAGTATATTCAAACGTACTCCTCCATCTGACATGGAGACAAATCGGTTGTCCCGGGTTCGAGCTCACGAAGTCGGACATATCGGATCTATACCAGCTCTCGGGAAGAACTTGTCAGGAGCACATTTCTTGAAGGCTAGAGTTGGGTAAGGACAGAACCATCTCTGCTCATTATCTATGAGATAGACCTACAGGTCCCAGGATGCTAGTATTGTATCCTTTGCCTAGTGGCAATTCATAAGCAAATCGTGTAGCAAACCTAGCTCCTTCACATAAGAAACATGTCTTATAACATAGCGATGGGAATTTAAGTTTAGAGTGAGAGGTAATCGACTGGTTCTTCTACATGTTCTTAATTCCCCTTTCTCGGGGTTCAGCACATGCTTCAGTATGTGCTGGATCTTACGCTAGATGTATGGAAGCCACACAATCAAGCAAATTTTCTTGCATATAAGTTTTATTTAGAAGTTTCTCTTCCATCCTCCTAGACGAGGGGAAGGATGGCTAAATGTATACAACCCATTATTCACAATGACCATACATCCTGACAACATATTCGTCATGCGGATATAAGTTTTCCGTGACCATCTACTAGCGCCTGTTGCGTCTTCAGTTTATTAATATTTACCCCAAGGTTTTAAAATGATTCCATTTTCTTTCCTTTCAATAGACATGTGTCTAGTAAAGTAATGAGAGAGTAGCCGTTAATGGCAAAAAGCGAAGCATTATGGGTTCTTTGTCATTCAATTTCTCTGTTGACTCGGCAATTGTAAGACTGATCCCCTTCCAGATTATAAGTTTTTGCATTTAATGTGGTGTTCCTTTGGGTTTGTTAGAGTTATGCATGGAGATAGTACAGTACTGCACTCATTCATTTATATCTTATCGCGCCACTCTTGTATTTTACGTATGGCTCTGACATTTACTTCCTGTAGATCCACATCGGAACATGCAGGTCCCAGTGGGCAGTAGCGGATGTAGTAGATGGTCTGGGGTGATTCACCTCGGGCATTCAGCGTTGATGACATAGCCTTACTTCTGAAGTCCATCTCCTGTTTCCCTAATCATGGGTCTTGCTCTATTTAAGGTGGCCCACTCCCTTCTGTTAAGGGACACTCCACAAGGTTGGTGTTCACTAGGGTCAGGTAGTGCTCCATGGGTTGAACTACTGTCCCTCTCCCTCCATATCTTCAATCTGTAGGCAGTTGGGTTCAGATGTTCAGGACCCTCCACGAA
This sequence comes from Palaemon carinicauda, assembly GCF_036898095.1. Classification (NCBI taxonomy): domain Eukaryota; kingdom Metazoa; phylum Arthropoda; class Malacostraca; order Decapoda; family Palaemonidae; genus Palaemon; species Palaemon carinicauda. Next base: position 59,669 of record NW_027168494.1, on the reverse strand, counting down.
CATCAAGTATTTTCTTGATTTTAGTCGCCATCTAGTACTGTGTTTTTAATAACCATGGTGAGGAGTGCATTTGCAACCGCTATCTTTCACAGTGATCTTTGGGAGCAAAGGATGATTTTCTCCTATTCATTTCTTCAGAGCAAAATTATTTTCAAGACTAAAAGCCTGAAATGGTTGATGGTATTTAATTAGAAATTGACTTATTTGTCCAACAAGAGCTGTTCAATAGCTTTTGGACAAACCACAGTATAAACATTACAATTAGTGTTTGTGGTTTGAATTAGAATTCAAATTTTTCCTGTCTTTAAATGCAATGTTACAAGTTTAGCTACAGAAACTCGCCAAGAATTGGATCTAAATATTATTAAAGCTTTGACGATTAAGGTTCAGGATATTAGGAGTATACTTACATACAGTATCTTGGTTTTAGCGGAAATGATTCTATGGAAAGAATTTTATTGGCAGTCTAATTGCTAGCATTTTGGTGTTTGCTGAAGATTGTCTTGAAGGATCCTGGCTATCTTATCGTATTGTGGGGCTCTTGATCCTGTATTAGCTGCTGGTAATGCTGTCTTTTAATTTTTTCTATTTCGATTGATTTATAATTTTCCTATTTTTGAATTACTTCAAGTACTGTACCCTTAGATGAACAATCTGGAGTACTGTTTTTAAAGCTGTATTTTGAAATTGTTCGTTTCCATCAATCTAGACCAGTTAAGTCTAGAATTTCATTTGTGTTATACAACATTTCTTTTTAATTTTTGACCTATTTCCTTCCTTCACTAGTATCCTGCCTGCATCAGTGTGTGGGAGTCAGTAGCAATATGAACATCATGGGAGGTTCATAGAAATAAACATAATTTTGATAGTAAAATGTGTTATTTCTTTACTGTACAGTACTTGCCTGATGTTCATATACATGCCCACCTTCCTCACTGACTTGTGATGTCACGGCATAAGGAATACAGTACTTTCTCATTTCTCCTAGACGTCAGGTAGGCTTTTCAATCATGTCAGTCGAAATTGATTTAACAAAAGTTTTGCGCCTTCTCCCGGTAAACGAGTTTCACATACAGTATTCCCAAAATATCTATTTTCCTCTCCTGCATCATCATCACTATTTCTTCCTCCTTTTCTCGTAAGGTACTGAGATTAATTTTCGCTATTCTTAGTGATTTAAATTTGTGTTTTTCTTGACCATGTCCGTTTTTGTTCCGAGTCCGGATGTGCCCGGGCATCCGTTGATCAACGGATCTGTCCTGAAGCAAGTCGTGCGGTTCATGAGCAAAGGATTAGACACTTATCGGCTTGCTAGGCCTGTCATGAGCCATTTCAGAGCTGTTGATTAGTGCCATCCATAAGCCTATAGCTCCCAAAAGCAGTCTTATTATAGGTTTAGGCCACTGCACCTTTACAAGGTTACACAGCTCCTTGCCCTAATGTATTTTGACCTTCGGGCCGCAGTACTTTCAACTTAAAAACTGAATAACAGAAGCACTTAGGGGTTTGTGTCTTGCCATTAATTGTTAGTGTGGTTCATTACTTTACCAGGTGCATGTGGTCTATTGACAGAAAAGAGAATAGTTTTTTTTATTTTGTTGGTAAATGATAAACCAAACTTCGGGAAAAGAAACAAGGCAAGTATAGAAATGACCAATTTTATTAATAAAACTCAGTTTTACCTTAACTATAGAAACTTGAATCCTTTAAGTCATACTTAGCCTGAAGGTCCAAAGTTAGAGCTCAGCGGCCTGTCGGATGGGTAGGGCTTCCTCACCATCCGTCAGTAACTACCTCCACCTCATTAAAGTTTTAACAGCCATACCCAGCTTTGCTGAAAGCATGGTATTCCCCATCTGGATTCTGTCATGTGCAGACCTACTACAAGAAAGGAATTTCTCCAGAACTTGAAAATTCAGGTTTAGAGGTTACTGAAACCTGCTTTCTGGCACCCATAGGCTTTCATATTTGGATTACCTCCCGGCTGTCATTTTCACACTCTTGAGTGGTTCTGTCATCACCTAACCCATCTCGTCTCGCCGTCGTTGTCAGTCTTGTGTGGTCCCTTGCCATTTTCACACTGTTGAGTGGTTCCGTCATCACCTAACCCATCTCGTCTCACCGTCGTTGTCAGTCTTGTGTGGTTCCTTGCCATTTTCACACTCTTGAGTGGTTCTGTCATCACCAAACCCTTCTCGTCTCCCCGTCGTTGTCAGTCTTGTGTGGTTCCTTGCCATTTTCACACACTTGAGTGGTTCTGTCATCACCTAACCCATCTCGTCTCCCCGTCGTTGTCAGTCTTGTGTGGTCCCTTGCCATTTTCACACTCTTGAGTGGTTCTGTCATCACCAAACCCATCTCGTCTCCCCGTCGTTGTCAGTCTTATGTGGTCCCTTGCCATTTTCACACACTTGAGTGGTTCTGTCATCACCAACCCCATCTCATTTCACCGTCATTGTCAGTCTTATGTGTTCGCTTGCCAACCAAGCACGGTCTTCATGCCCTGTTTTATGGAAAATTGCAATTTTTTCACATCGCCCCCTTGCAAATAATTACTGTACATCTCTTCAGACAGGCTGCCAACGCAAGAGCCTCTGCTCCTCCGTCATATAAACAAGTTACTGGTGCGGAGTTTTCTTATGGTTTGTTTTATTTTCAGTTTATGGGATTTGGTACATCATAAGTGTAAAACACCTTTTTTTTATTTCTCCTGCCTGAACAATTTTCCTTCCCTGCACAAATATTCAGTTGAGGTGATCCTGTCACTTTACTCATAACTGGAAGTCCCTTTATCCCCTTTACTAAAATTGTCAAATGGTCTTGTTTGCCAAGACTTTGATGCTGATGTTCTAATCACTTTGTATCATTGGTGTAACTGTTGTGACTAATATTGTCTTTATGTAGTACAGTAATCATAATTATTTTATAGTTGACGTATGGATATTGGTTGCGCTTTTGATTTCCTTCCACAAATTTATGGACATTGCCCTATGGGAACTTGCTTTGAATGTTAACCTTTTGTGGCAACCAGCCCTTTTGGTTGCTTATGATCATAGCAGTGGTGCTCTTTTGTACTCGGTGTACGTTTATTTTTATAGTTTTGTATAAGCAGATTACTCCTTCTTTACTGCTGTACAGTACTGCATGTTAACCCTTTTACCCCCAGGCTATTTGGAAATTTCCAACCCTTATCCCCCAGGGTTTAATTTTTTTCAAGCACATTTTGCAGTATATTATTTTTAAATTGCTCTAACAGCCTTAATTTTTGTCATAGAGAAGTCAGGTTGGTCTCATTCTCTTGGAAAATGCCCGAAGTTTTTCAAAAAATTATCAAAAATATGCAAATAAAATTTAAATAGCAGTTTTTTACAAGAACGTACCGGTACGTCCATGGGGGTAAAGGGATAAGTTTTGTGAAACGTACCAGTACGTCCTTTGGGGGTAAAAAGGTTAAGATTTGGGGAACTATGAAAAATATAAAGCCAAATGTGAATAGTTCAAATTGAGACAACAGGATGCCAATGTTTCATGTTTCTAATTCTATTGAATGTACTTAACATGGCCATCTTACCTTTGTTGAAGCTTTGCTTATTGGCAGAATATTTCTGGCATATATACTTCAGCCTTATTGTATTTTCTTTACTGGTGATGGTGCAAATAATATGAGCACCTTAGTTTGAAGCCCTGGTAGGTAAGATCTATTGTCTCCCTCTAACATTTCTAAACAATTTTATAGAAATTTCCCTTTTGATATAGCTATCTTATTAGTAGTTTTTTTTCAATTATCTTCTTTTGGCTCTAACATGGTATGTAAGGAATGCAGTCTTCCAACTACACGGTAATTAGGACCGTTATTTTGGTGTTCTCTTACTGCATATCAAACTAGCAATGCCACCAATGAAATTGTGAATAGGTTCTGTATACACAAAGACCTATAATAGGCAGGAATTCTAACAAAAAATTGCTTTAAAGTGATGATCCCCAATTATACATGAAAACTCATTTACACTCATTGTCAGGAAGGGAAAGTGACATAAAACTGATGATGATGATGATCCTAACTCTTGCTCACAGCAAAATGAAAATGTTAAATACAATTTCCTTGGTCCTTATAAGGCACACATCTATTGTATACACTGTACAGGAATGAGAGTCTGTATCTGAAACGTCGTAAGGTACTGTACGTACAAAACAGCAAGGCCACAAAGACTTAAAAACAGTCCCAACTATTTTACTAATGTAGTCAAGTGAGCAACAACATTAAATATGACTGATTTGAATTTTATTAGGAAAAATTAAACAACTCTTAACTGCAAAACCTTCAGTGAAATCTAGAACCTCCTGATTGGAATTTGATTCAGGGTTGCATTGTCTACCAGTTCATCCAGTTTTTGTTCATCGCTTTGATTATTTTTAGTCATTTTCCTCTGAATCAAATTCCAATCAAGAGTTGCTAGATTTCACTGAAGGATTTGCAGTTAGTGTGGTCTAAATTTTTTCTAATAGAATTCAAACCAGTTACATTTAATGCTGTATCCCACGTGACTGCATAAGCGAGATAGTTGCAACTGTTTTTGAATCTTTGCTGCCTTGCGGTTTTATACGTACAGTACCTTAAATTTCAGATACAGGCTCCCATTTCTGTACAGTGTGTATACTATGTGTGCGCCTTATAAGAACCAAGGAAACTTTTTTGACGTGTTTTATTTTGCAGTGATTCTATTGCCTGTGATAATTCTCTTGCTATCCTTGGAAACACCCTAAAAACTACATGCCTGTGTTTTGACTGTAGACAGGATGGTACAGCACTTGTGGCCTACCTTTGCCATGGATTATAGACCTCATTTTGAAGGCTGTGTGTCGGGCCTTACTTGTTAAGCTAATTGACTTTGATTTATAATAATTGGCAACAGCATTGAGGTGGTAGATGAGATAAATAACGAATGTTATATCCCAAAAGTGGGAGACTATTTGTTATCTCCGCATTGGTCACACTTGGTTGACACATGAATTTCTGCTAGCTGACCAACACCAGCCTTATTGCGACAACTGTTTGGTACCCTTGACAGTGAGACTTTTGTTGAGGGAATGCCCCATTTATAGTACTGAAAGAAATAGAAAAATGGTATGTTTGAGAAGGTGAGGATGGCAGGTTCATCCTTGCCAAGATTCTTGGACGTGATGTATTGTAGTTTGCTAGCAGCATTTTTAGGTTTATTTCAGAAGCAGATCTTCTGAAAGCCATTTAACTTTTATAATGACATCTTCGCTTTTATGGTTTTAATTGAATATTCTTTTATTCTTTATTTATGACAAATGATATTGGCATCAATGACCTTAGATGTCAGGAGGCCAGAAAACTTCAAATCAATCAGTCAATCAATTGACTGTGGAACAATAACTTATTTGTACAGTTTCATATTTGTTCTTACCAACCGAGACATTTAGCTTTGACACTCTCTGCTTTTCCAACTAGGATGACATAACATATATTCAAAAGTAACAATGATATACAGCATTTTGACATTGTTACATGAGACTTGTGCACAAGGTGATTTGAAAATAATAATATTTTCTTTAACTTGTGTTAAGTTTCATTCAGGATGTAAAAAGGGACCAGTCAATGTTCTACTGAGTATGAGAGTGAATGGCCCAGATGTATAGGAGTTTGTTTACTATTCTCGCATATTATTCTGAGCTAAGAAACAATAGAATATTAAAGACTTGCCCCCAAAAACACATCTGCTTTGCCTTACCATCCCTGTACAGTGTCAGGGTATGTACATCCCAGAGAAGTTTTCTCTCAATAAATGAATAACCAAAAGATATACAGTACTGTAACAGCCGTACAAGATAGGATTTATATCGTATTATACATCCTGCCATGTCTTTTAATCAGTCTACGTCAGTATCTTCTTGAAAAGGTTTTACGTCAACTCTTCCCTCTATGGTTGTCAGTCTTGTAATTGTTCTCCTTAACTCTTATCAGTTCTAGGTCTTCATCTATCCCCATTTCCATGAGCATACCCTTATGTGCTACAGCTCAGAGTAAAGCTAAATGCGCTTCAGTATATGCCAATAAAAGGCGTTTGCAAATCCATTGATTTAAGGATAGGACCTTATGGTCAAGATGGCCTATTAGGAAGGACTTTTATGTTGCTTATGACCTGAGATCTATTGATAGCTGAATTATTAGATTGGCTGTGACTGCTTATATGTAAACTACCTGAGCTCTTTGTGTAATGTGAAACTCAGAGGTACAGCAGATGTCACCATGATGCCTGTGGTTACTGGTACGAGGATGACCTCGGTTGTTGATAGATTAACTGGAAACACAATCACATGGCATCAGTGCCTCATATTCATGGCAAAGACCTAATCCAGGAGGAGAATTAAATACAACTAAGTAGCGTTTACACTCATGGTAGCATAAAACTACAAGGGATGTCTTCTGTGAATTTCAGAGTTCTGTAGTCACTGTTCTGTGACCTGCGAGACCCTCTATAGCTTCATGTCCACTTTGCTTTCTTGTCTCATTGGATGGAGATGGTTTCATGAAAATGAAAATTAATTGGAGTTTAGTTTAGGGTCACTATTATTAATCAGGTGTTATTAGATTGTAACTTTGGTAACCACAGCTTCCTTCATTAATTGAGAGAAGGAGACTTTCCTGTTCTAGGCTGTATGACATAGATAGCAATTAGGATCCACCAGGTGGTGGGTCACTTAAATGCTAATATCTTTATCTCTTGATTGACTTTGTAGTTGTGTCCTTGATGTATTGAAGATTCTGAGCCCTGAAAAGGACATGGATACCCTTCTTTATTTCTTCTTGTGCTTTGTTTTCTGCCTTCAACGTTAACACCAGAATACTGTGGTTGGGAAGTAGCCGGTTTTGTCCGCAGATGGTCTGTGGGTCGACGTGGGATGATGTTGGGGAAACAGTGTGGGATATTATTGATGTGGGTATGAGGGCGGGTATGGTGTGGGTGTAACGTGTGATGAAATTGATAATTAAAACCGTTAAGTTTGAAGGAATGCTCTCTCTCTCTCTCTCTCTCTCTCTCTCTCTCTCTCTCTCTCTCTCTCTCTCTCTCTCTCTCTCTCTCTTTTTTGTGACAGTGTTGTGAAAGACGTAAGTATTCTGGGAGGGTTTGATGTGCACCCAGTGAGCCTTTCTGTCTTGATGAAGTGACCATGACTGTGGAAGTTTATTGCACATGGCTTTCATCCACACAGCAGTTGCGTTTGAATATGGGAGGGATAGATTTTTAATTTACCTAGGAGCCACCCACTGTTACTAGAAATTGTTTTAATGACAAATGCATACACACAACAACACACACACACACACACATACTGTATTGGCTGTTTGTCCTGTTAAAGAAGTTTTCATATTGAAAGTTAGGTTTAAGAAGAAAGAGGTTCATTGCTATTTAACCAATTCCTTTTGTCGTTTCAGTGTTAAGGCCCCACCAGTGAAAAATAGCCCAGTGTGGAAAGAAAATAAGGAAGTAAAGTAGAAGACTGTCGAGCTCTAGCGGAACTAGAGCTCCAGTCCAGCGATTGCCTTCAAGAATACAAAACACTGTATTGGTAAGTATTTTTGTATTTGTAGGTCCTGTTCATTTTTTGTATTTTTTGTATTTATGAACAGATGGATCCGTTTGTCAGGTGTAATTATTATTCTTATTATTTTTATTATTATTATTATTATTATTATTATTATTATTGTTTTTATTGTTATTTTTATTATTATCATTATTTATTATTTTTATTATTATTATTTTTTATTATTTTTTATTATTATTCTCATTATTATCATTATTATTATTATTACTACTACTACTACTACTACTACTACTACTACTACTACTACTACTTGCTAAGCAACAACCCTAGTTGGAAAAGCAGGATGCAATAAGCCCAGGGGCCCCAACAGGGAAAATAGCCCAGTGAGGAAAGGAAACAAAGAAAAATAAAATATTTTAAGAACAGTAACAACATTGAAATAAGTATTTCCTATATAAACTATAAAAAAAATCTTTAAGAAAACAAATGGAAGAGAAATTAGACAGAATACTTGTGCCTTGCCACTGAATCGTAGACAATGCTCTTTTACATAGGTCTCTTGCTTCTAGTACAGTATTATTATTATTATCATTATCATCATTATTATTATTATTATAAGGTACAGACAACCCTAGTTGTTACATGTATAATTGTTCCGTAACTGAAGTACAAACCACACTATTTAATATGGGTAATTACTTTCGGCGTAGCTGAAATGACGAGCCATTAGAATTTTAACGAGGGTTTACTACCCCACCGCTAGTTAGCGGGGGGTAGGGGAGGGTAGCTTGCTACCCCCCCTCTCACACCTGTGCTTGAGCTCACTTTGATCTCGGCTCGGGTGGTAGTCGGACGTGTCCGCTCTCACCCTCGCCTCTCTGACAGCCATTAATGTCTCTGACCGCCCTTGTGGAACATTCATGTCGGCGGTCGAGACTTACCCTTACACCCTTTGCCCGTACTGTAGAGGCCAACGGTGTGATAGTGGTAATAAGTGTGGTGAGTGTAGGGAGTGTTCTACCTCCCAGTGGGAGAGGTTTTCCCGACGACTTAAGAAGTCTAGGTGGGATATTTCTCCTTTGAAGTTTTCTTTGAAAGGAGAAAATCCCAAGGATTCTTGTTCCGTTGCCCAAACCTCCTCCAAAGCTCCTGCTCGATCGGTCTCTTTCGAGAGACCATCGAGTGGTAGCGTAGACCGTGGTTCTGTTTTCCGATCTCGGGGTTCGAGAGATGGCGTTGCCTCCCCTAGCAAGGCAGCTCCACCTCTTCCACCGGGGGAGGATTTAAATTTAAATTTAAATGTAACAAATTTATTCCGATTGGGGGCCGCTGTCAAACAATCGCCGACTTTGGCAGAGGTTGATCCTCTGTCTATTGTCGACGTTGTGGTGTCAGAGGTATCCAATGCGGTATCTTCTAATATCTCTGCCTCTTCTCATCCCGCAGTAGCTGAAGGCTTAGTTTCTCCCGTTCCTGCTCAACCTACGAGGGAGAAACTAAGTCCAACAGTCTCTCCTGCCGGAGATTCTCTCCCTCGGGGGAGTTCACTCACAGAGACTCCTCTTCGGAGGACTGCTGAAGGTCAGCTTGCCGATCCAACGGCCCCCAGAGGGCGTATACGTCGCAAGGCTCGCCTTCCTCTTTGCCGCAGAGGCCTTCCTTCACCTTATAAGACGGTGAGGAGGCGCTTCTTTGGTTCATCATCGTCGTTGCAGTCCGCCGCCGAGGAGCCTCGTCATCAATCACCGACTGTTCCTACTACGACCCTGATTCTCTCTGCGGATCGTTCACGATCCCCTTCAGTGGAAGGTCGTCCTTTCAAAGGACACGTCGACCTTCCACCCGACAGACCTGCTGACCTGCCGTTGCCGTTCCTGGCAGCTGATGCGCTTTATGCGCCAACTAAACCTGTCTATCATAGTCAGGCACCTGTCCCTTCGGGGCATCAAGGGCATACGCGCCATCATGCGCACACTTCCCTTAGGCGCCATGCTAAGCATGCGCTCCAACGATCACCTGCCCACACTGAGATAGCGCACAGGCGCTCACCTGCTGAGGTTCCTGAGATAGCGCACAGGCGCTCACCTGCTGCTGTTCCTGAGATAGCGCTCACCTGCGCGCCTTCAACCTACTGCGCGCCAACGATCTCCTTCTTGCCCATGATTTTCGGATCTGGGTGCGGTAGGGAAGTCTAAGACTACTTCTACTCGTCAGCGCTTGCCAGCGCTCAATTGCACGCATTCACCTGCGCGCGCCCACGCCCATCCCCTACAGCGGCTACACACCGCCAGCGTGACGTGCGCCCACGCCCATCCCCTACAGCGGCTACACACCGCCAGCCTGACGTGCGCCCACAAGAGGCGCGCCAACGAACACAGGTTCCGACTGCGCGCCCGCGCGCACCCTACAACATATTCTGGGGCGCGCGATCTCTTGCCTGCACGCCCACGGGCCCTTCATCCTGATCCTGTGCGCCCGCACGAACATTCACCCTCTTGCGCTCGCGCGCACAATCGGCCTCCTGCGCACTCTCGTGGGTCTCCTGCGCACGCTTCTACGTGCCATTGCTCGCCTGTGTGAGCCCTCGCAATCGCACTCGCGCGCGCATCAGCATTCCCCCGCGCGCGACCCCAGGTATTCCCCATCACGCGAGCGCCAGCGCGCTGCCCTGCGCGATCATCAATACCCTCCCGTGCGTGAGGCTGCAGGACAACGCACGGCAAGGTCGCCATCGCCATATTCTCCCCCCCCCCAAGCGCAGAACAGCGCGTTAGCTGGTGGGGGAGAAGGTTCCAGAAAGGTTCAGGGACATTTCTTCTTCCTTTTCTTTACAGGCGAACCCCCCTATGGAAACTCCTCCCAGGGATCGGTCAATCCCTGTCCCTCCAGAGGGAGTGTCTGATAGTGCAGCCAGCAGCCTTGGTTTGGGGCACTAGTCAGAGTGGTTATGCAGGCCTTCAAGCCTGTTCTCTCTGAATTGGGTCACAAATCCTTGGCTGCGTCTACCCCCCTGAAGAGAAAAAGAGGAGTTTCGGACGCGGTGACTTCTCCGAGGACTAAGCTGTCTCCTCGTAAGCCTTCGAGGCAGGGGCCCCCCCCCCCAGACTTTTTCTCCCTCCCTGTCAGACGAGGACTACCCATCCTCAGGGGAGTCACGTGAGGTGAGACGTTCCCCCATCGCACCAATGGGGGAAACCCCACCTCACACTGGAAAGTCTTCTCGGGTAAGGGCAGAGAAGAGCCTACCTCCGTCGTTGTTGGAGTCCTACATCCCTCCCAGGAGGGAGTTGAAGGACTCTAAAACAGTACCGAAATCCTCGACAAGACTTAAAAACTGAGCCAGCCAGTCACTCGGAGAACGTCAGAACGTCCGCGATTTTCCCCAAGAAGAGCCTTTGGGGACAGGAGACTTCGCTGCGAGTCCATCCAGAGGAGAGCTACAGGAGTCAGAACATGCATTTTAGCAAGTTCTAACCCTTATGAGGACTTTCATTGGGTTTGCTGACCCAGAGATTCTCCCTCAAGAGGGCAAAAACACGGTCTTGGACCGAGTATTTTGGACTGAAAAACCCTCTAAGGCCAGTGCGGGTCTGCCATGGTCTCAGGGGGTTAAGAGTACTAGGGACAAGATTGCGGTCCAGCGCTCTCAGCTAGCCTCCTCCAGCCGATCCAGTGCCGGCAACAAGCTTCTCCCACCTCCTCGCGTACTGCAGAGGGGGTACTTCGAGATCTTAGAGGAGCCTTGTTTAGCTCTTCCCCTTCACCATTCTTTGGAAGAGCTTACCAGGGGAGTCCCTCTTGAGAGACTCTCCAACTGGCAGGTCTCATTCTCAGCGACTGAGATCCTTAATCAGGAGAAGGTTGCGAAGTGTGCTATGCAGGCCACTAAGTGGCTTGACATCTGGTTAGGGACCTTAGGTATTCTGATACGTTCGGAGGATTTCTCCAAAGAACGTACCAGGAAAGCTATGGAGACCTTTTTACTCTTAGGCACTCGCACTATCTAGTTTCTGGCCCACCAAGTCTCGAACTTGTGGGCGAACACCATCCTGAAACGTCGGGATGCGGTGGCTGAGAGGTTCCTTCCGAAGGTCCTTAGCACCGAGATAAGCAGGCTCAGACATTCATCCGTGGAGGGAACGAATCTATTTCAGCATGCTGCTGAGAGGTGGAGGAAGTCCCACCAAGACTCCCTCCTACATAGGGCTTTGACATCCAAGCCCTATAAGCCTCCAGCACCCCAGCAGCCCCATCCTACCAAGACTACGAAACCGACAACGGCAGCGAAGACAATGGTGTCTAAGCCCTTTCCTGTCAAGGATAGGAAAGGCAAGAAGTCCTCCAAGGAAGGGAAAAATCCTAGAGGGAGCAGCTGAGGCTGCAAACACTAGGATTGGAAGTCCCCCTGCAAGTCCACCAGTGGGGGGATGCCTACAAAGTTGCGCAGACAGGTGGCAGCAACTCGGGGCCGATTCCTGGACGATTTCCGTAATCAGTCAGGGATATCGCGTCCCGTTCACAACATCTCTACCTCCCCTGATGACGAATCCAGTGTCATTGAGCTCCCTTGCCATGGGATCAGCAAGGGGGCAGGCCCTTTGGGCAGAAGTCCAGACCATGTTGAAGAAGGGTGCTCTCCAAGAGGTCCTCGACGGGTCCCTAGGCTTCTTCAGTCAACTCTTTCTTGTAAAGAAGGCGTCTGGAGGCTGGAAACCAGTCATCGACCTCTTGGCTCTGAACAAGTTTGTCAAACAAACTCCGTTCAGTATGGAGACCGCAGACACGGTCAGACTCGCAGAGACCACAAGACTTCATGTGTACAGTGGATCTGAAGGAAGCGTACTTCCAGATCCCAGTCCATCCGTCTTCAAGGAAGTACTTAAGATTCAGCCTAGACAACAAGGAGTACCAGTTCAAGGTGCTGTGTTTCGGTCTCTCCACAGTACCACAGGTTTTCACCAGAGTTTTCACCCTAATATCGTCGTGGGCACACAGGATCAGCATCCGTCTCCTCCGTTATCTGGACGACTGGCTGATCCTAGCAGACTCAGCGTCATCCCTTCTTCAACACCGAGAGAAACTTCTGGGACTTTGCCAGGATCTGGGGATCATGGTAAATCTCGAGAAGTCCTCTCTGCTTCCCACTCAAAGACTGGTTTACCTAGGCATGATTATAGACACCAATCTCCACAAAGCCTTCCCATCAGACAACAGGATAGCAAGGCTGAGGAAGGTCTCAAGCCCTTTTCTCAGACGAGAAGAGCTTCCAGCCCAATCGTGGTTACATCTCCTCGGTCACTTCTCATCTTTGGCTCATCTAGTTCCCAATGGTTGCCTCAGGATGAGGTCTCTCCAGTGGCAACTCAAGTCCCGGTGGAATCAAGGTTACAATTCCCCAGGTGTCATGATCCCTAGGGGACCTGCGGAACGGACGGACGGACCTCCAGTGGTGGGTGACAGACGAGAACCTACAAAGAGGAGTGGATCTTCTCGTCCTCCCCCCGGATTTGATGCTGTTTTCGGACGCCTCAATGAAAGGGGGGGGGGGGGGGTCCCACGTTCTACACCACAGGACCTCAGGCCTGTGGTCAGAATCAGAAAAGTGCCTCCATATAAATGTTCTAGAGATGAAGGCCGTTTTCTTGGCCCTTCAACAGTTCATACCTGGCGGGTCACTTTGTGGTGGTGATGAGCGACAACTCCACAATAGTGGCTTACATCAACAAGCAAGGAGGTACCTTTTCAAAGCAGGTATCCCATCTTGCAGTAGAGATACTGAGATGGACCGAAGTCCACTCGATTCCACTATTGGCACGTTTCATTCCAGGCAAAAGGAATGTGCTCGCCGACAATCTGAGCAGAGCGTCTCAGATATTGAGTACCGAGTGGGCTTTGGATCATCTAGTAGCCAACAAAGTACTGACTTTGTGGGGTTCCCCGACTGTGGATCTGTTTGCGACAGCGTTGAATTTCAAGCTCCCGCTATACTGCTCCCCAGTCACGGATCCCAAGGCGCTTTGGCAAGATGCCTTCCAACAACAATGGGACAACATTGATGTGTACGCCTTACCCCCGTTCTGTCCGATGAGGAGGGTGCTCAACAAGACCAGAATATCGGTCAATCTTTCAATGACCCTCATAGCTCCGCTATGGCGTCATGCGGAATGGTTTCCGGACCTTCTGCAACTCTTAACGGAACTTCCGAGAGAACTCCCTCCGTGACACGATCTACTCAGACAACCACATGCCAACATCTTCCACAAAGCAGTAGCTTCGCTACGACTTCACGCCTGGAGACTATCCAGCATCTCCTTGCTGAGAGAGGATTTTCGCAACAAGTTGTGATCAGGATGTCTGGACATCTGCGAAAATCATCCGCATCTTCCTACCAGACAAAGTGGAAATTCTTCTGTGGTTGGTGTCGTGGAAGGGGTATCTCTCCACCCGATGCTACTATTCCAGCAATAGCGGAGTTCCTCGTGTATTTGCGGGAAGAAATGCGCCTTTCAGTCTCGGCGGTGAAAGGCTATCGCTCAGCCTTAAATCTAGCCTTCAAGCTCAAAGGAATGGACATTTCTTCCTCGCTGGAACTTTCCCTACTCATACGAAGTTATGAACTTACCTGCCCTCAGTCAGAAGTGAGACCTCCTCCATGGAACGTGGTTCGAGTTCTCAGGTCTCTTAAGAGACTTCCCTATGAACCATTACGCCAGGCTTCAGATCGCCACCTAACTTGGAAGACGGTGTTCCTACTAGCTTTGGCTTCAGCCAAGCGAGTCAGTGAACTTCATGGTCTCTCGTATGACATCGCCCATTCAAGGGGATGGGGTAGGTAACGTTCAAATTCGTCCCTGAGTTTATTGCTGAGACTCAAAATCCGGGGGTGGCGGACCCTAGGTTTGACTCCTTCCAGATTTCGTGTCTCCGTTCTGTAACAGATGACCAAGACCATCTCCTACTGTGCCCAGTAAAGAGCTTGAGGCTGTATCTCAAAAGAACGGCTGCAGTCCGTCTTCAGGTGCAAGCATTGTTCGTTAGCACTGGGAGGACTAAGAGGAGGGTCACCAAGAACACCATCTCGGCATGGATTCGTAGAGTGATCCATCTGTCAATGAATCCAGACCCTCCTCCGCCACATCTCCCTAGAGCATATGATGTCAGGGGCGTAGCTACGTCCCTGGCCTTCAAGAAGAATTTCTCAGTGACGCAGGTTCTTCAGGCTGGGCTGTGGAAGCGTCAGACGACCTTCACAGCCCAGTACCTGCAAGACGTGACCCACAGGAGGCTCGATACGTTCTCTATCGGCTCTGTGGTGGCTGCACAACAGCTGGTTTAAAACCTCAGGCTCCTTATTGGACAAGTAGCAGAAGGTTGAGGGCTTTGTTACCCGGTCTTAGTCTGCATGAATGAAAAGGTTTGTCTGGCCCTTATTCTTTTCTTCTTCTTCCCCTCTCTTGGGGAAAGCAGCCTCCTGGGTTCTCTGCACAGCTGACCTCAAACCACTGCAGGTAAACCATGTTTCCTTGTGTTCCTGGTATTAAGGTTAATACTGTCACGTCCCCATACCCTGACAAGGTGGTATTGGGAGAGTCCGAGCCGAAAGTTTCCATCTAAAGGACTACAGGTCAACTTCCTAGGACGAGTCACACTTTATTATACCTTCACACACAGCTTGCGTAGGCCGCAGTCCTTGCGTAGCAAGGTTCTAGCAAGGTGCAGGGACTCCTTATTGTTGAGTGCTGACACACTCAAATAATGAGTGCCCAGGCAAAGCCAAAAGCCAGTACTGGCTGGGACTTTCCCCCCTTCCTAATGGGTGAGTCACCCCTATTAAATAGCGTGGTTTGTATGTCTGTTACGGAACAAATGACAAATTCGTAGATAATTTGTATTTTTCCTAACTATACTGTATAAACCTTAGCTATTTAATCAAACTTGCCCGCCAGCCCTATCCCTGTGGAAGTCCTACCTCCAAGCAAAGTGAGCTCAAGCACAGGTGTGTGTGTGAGGGGGTGGGGTAGCAAGCTACCCTCCCTACCCCCTGCTAACTAGCGGTGGGGTAGTAAACCCTCGTTAAAATTCTAATGGCTCGTCGTTTCAACTACGCCGAAAATAATTACCCGTATTAAATAGTTAAGGTTTGTATAGTTAGGAAAAATACAAATTACCTACGAATGTGTCATGTTTCTCTCTCTCTCTCAGAACACTCCGGAAGCAAAATTGATTTTCAGGGAAAGTATGAGCATATAAAAATATATTTTGCTTCAATTATTCAGAGGCATCCTTGCACTCTTTAGGAACTGTGTGCGAGCACCACTGGTTAAGAATCAATGCTCTAGTGCGTTGTCAAGTTTGTGTCACCACTCCATAAGAATTAAATAAATTGTAGAGTATATCTTGTTCAATATATTTAGTTTTAAATAACACACATAATTATCTCCTTTGTGAGAGGAGTTTCTTACTGACTGTAAAGTACAGTACTGTGCTTGAACTTTTATATGTAAACAATGTTTATAATTCCATGTGAGGCGAATTAATTTTTGTCAAGACTATTGATGTTAGTCTCCTTTCACATACTTTTATTTATTTTTTTGCCCTGACCTTGTACCATTGTGCTTTTATAACTGGGGTTGCAGGGCTACTTATGACGATATGAAATATGATAGCAATAACAATATTTAAAGAAAATTATACTTGTAACTTACTTTAGTACCCCTCATGACGAGATGAAGACCTCGGCTCTGTTTTGAGCAGTAGGTGATATGGTGTACAGGATGCATTGGTCCTGGTCTGTATGAGTTTCCTAAAAAAAAAAATCCTTACATTACAGAGAAAGGATTAATGAGAAAGAAAGAAACTTATCCCAAAGATAAATCCCTTTAGTAAGAACTGTATTACTTTCTCCTTTTTTTTTGTGGGACTTGGATAACTAATGAGTGATTCCTAATCACTCTTACTGTTAATAGGCTTTTAAATTTTGCTGTATACTTATACGGTATTTACAGCGCTCATTCTGTCTCCTTTTTTTTTCTTACTTACAAACATTCTTTTTGCTGTAACTTTTCCGTGCAAGTTCATGGACTTTTAGTCTACTGATGTTTGAATAAATGTTCCCACTTCAGTCCAAGACCTGAGATTGGAAACTGCGCTTGAAGTGTGCCAGTAATCAGCACCTTCTTAGGGAAAGGTTTATTTTGGTCTTCTATTTACAAAGAAAACATTCATAGTAAAGATTTAGAGTTGAACATTACCTTAAACAAAATCAGCAATGCCTCATGAAGTTTGAGTCCTGCAGTCACTGTGCTCTGCTTTCTATGACTAAGTACTATAACTCAGCAATGTCTGAGATTCCTTTAGGGAGAATCGCTATCCGTCAAAGATATACTTTAATAAGAGAAGTATATCAACTTTGCTATGGTCTGTCAACAGTGGTTGGTCTTATCAGGTTGTAGGTTCCTTAAACAAACCTCCCTTCACAAAGCAAGAGAAGATGATTTTCTTGTTTTAGAATGTACAGTATGTCGTAGAAAGGAGTTTGGATCCACTGAACCACTAATTTCTCCCTTCTCCCCGGACTTTACGATCTTGGCCTTGTTCTGTCGAATCTTATGATCTCTGAAAGTGATGTGACCTACAAAGAACAATACTCTTTCATATTCCTTGTCTACCCTTCTTAATGTTTTCTATGCTTTACTATGATTCTTATGTCTGCAGTGCTCTTTTGTGTGTGAATGCAGATGGAACCTCTACCTGCTAAGTTGTGGAAAAATGTGTTGCTTTGATAATGAAACTTTAGATTCTAGACTGCTTTAATTTAGGCTGGGCTTATGATTCACTGTTCTGTACTGTATGAATGTATTAAAGAGAAAAAATTAAATATGCAAACATTTAATGGGGCAGTTTAATATACTTGTAGTGCAGTAGCATCAGTTTCTTCATCCCCTATATTCCATTTTTGGGAGTTATTCTGGTCATTGTTTATGCACTCTCATTTTCATTCATTACATACAATATGAAATGCATGTGTGTGTGATGGTACTTTTATAATGCTTGATCATCAAGATAGTATTTAAGGAGGCTAGAATTTTGGTTATTTAGCTCCTGAATGAATTAGCGTTACATTTATAGATTAAATACAAATTTATTTCTTATCAATGATATAAAATATTTGACCTATTTGATATACCGTAGGCTATACTTCTTATTTGCATTTGATAATTTATATTAAACTTTGTGTATGTTTGCATAGATTAGTCAACGTTAGACAAGGATATGGGATTAGTACAGTAAAGCCTTGGCTAGGTATATATTATTCATTTGACCACAGTTTTGACATATTTGCACCTGCTTGGTAATAATAATATCAAATGGTGTGTATGAAACTATTAAAAGGTTCATGTTTTTTCCACTATGGACTTCAGTCTCTTTCACTATGGCAAGTGCATGATGTAAAGTAACTGGCTAAAGGAAGGTTGTTCAGACGCAACTTGTGAAATGATTCAAGTTAAGTACTTATTCCAGGGGATTTAGATTTCATTTTCCTTTGCTTGCTTAGATCCCAGGATGAATTACAAACATCTTGTTTCTTCAAGGAGTTCTGTCAGAGCAGATGTGGCTGTAAGGATATTATTTTATGAGTACTCCACTCGTGTAATGGTTTAAGACATCTTTTGTCTGTTGGCAGATTCATAGGCCATGACCAGTACTATTATTATTATTATTATTATTATTATTATTGTTATTTGATAAGCTACAACCCTAGTTGGAAAAGCAGGATGCTATAAGCCCAAGGGCTCCAGCTGGGAAAATACCCCAGTGAGGAAAGGAAATAAGGAAATAAATATACTGTACTATGAGAAGTAAATAACAATTAATATAAAATTTTTAAGAACGGTAATAATAAAATAAATCTTTCATATATAAACTATGAAAACTTTAAAGAAACAAGAGGAAGAGAAACAAGGTAGAATAGTGAGCTCAAATGTACCCTCAAGCAAGAGAACTCTAACTCAAGACAGTGGAACACCATGGTACAAAGGCTATGGCACTACCCAAGACTAGAGGACAATGGTTTGATTTTGGATTTCTTCGTAGAAGAGTTGCTTACCATAGCTAAAGAGTCTCTTCTTGCCTTACCAAGAGGAAAGTAGCCACAGAACAATTACATTTTAGTAGTTAACCCCTTTAGTGAGTAGAATTGTTTGGTAATCTCAGTGTTATCAGGTGTATGAAGACAGAGGAAAATATATAAAGAATAGGCCAGATTATTTGGTGTATGTGTAGCCAAAGGGAAAATAAGCCATAACCAGAGAGAAGGATCTAATGTAGTTGTTCTCCAATGATCTTTGGCCCTTGACAAATTATTGTGGTTTTATTGTAGTCAAAATTAGCATTTTGTTTAATGCAATATAGATCCTATTACTTCACCTTATCATTCATTTTTTCCCAATCTCCATGAAACCGATTTGTTCAAAGAGACATTTATGTGTTTTAACCCAGTCTGGTTTATACCAAGAGATATAAGATTTCACCTAACCTGCCCAAGGGCTCTCATTACTGAGAAGATTGTCGGCTATTAATGCCAGCTTCTATTTTTCGTATACTGAAGTAGGGTCATATATTAATTCTAATGAATCTTTTGGTTGTGGGACCATTTAAATTCCTACCAATTTGGCCTAGAAAAAGTACATTTTAAAGGCCAAAGAATTCATGTCATTTAGGAGAGGATGAGGATCTAAAGTTTTGCTGCGGTAACTTAAGCTTATTGAAGCCACAGTATTAGGAGTGTTCCGTATGTCAGTCAATATTGGCTCTGTAGTACATTATACTTTCTCTAAAGTAAGAGTCAACAAGGATAGAGTACTTAAAACTTGAGTTTAGTCCCCATTTCACAAGAGACTTTTGAACATCTTTTGTTATGTAAAAGAAGTCTACAGTATTGTTATTACTAATCTACGTTTACCTTTCATTACCTTAGAGACATTTTTGTTAGACACTATGACGGCTATGGAATATGGGTTGTGATAGTTTGGCTTTCATTTTCTTATCATAGAGACCATATTGTATGACTAGGATATTTCCTTTGAACTAGTTATAGTCAGCTTAAAGCATGTAGTGGCTGGAAATTAGTGGTTGCTTTGTGCTCATGACTTTCAGATGTGTGATATGGACAGGAATTTTGATTAACAGTAATGCTTTAGGTCAGTCTCAATCATCATCATCATCATCATTACAATCTCCTTTGTCTATTGACGCAAAGGGCCACAACTTACAGTAACAAGAATTTTGGGTGTGTAGGAAATGCCCCCCTAAATCTTGATGAAGTCACTTGCAGAAGGGTAATGGATTAGGTTTAAGGTGATAGATAAAAGGTCTTTTTGGCTTCTAATCCTGATGCCTGGCAGGTGATCATACTGGAATTAGTATGGACTGCCAGGGGTCATTTTCCTTAAATAGATATGCACTGAGTATCACATGGAACTGGCTAACCTTTGATGAATCTAGGCAATGAATTCTCTACGGATTTTTTTAAACCTATAGAATTCTACAGAAGTCTTTATCTCCATCATCCAAGAGTTTTGTTTTTGATATATGCGATAAATAAGATTTTTATTCATATAATTATAGTGTCACTGTTCTGCAGTGGTAGAATGCTGAACTGACATTTGAGAATTTTGTCGTATTTGCACTTGTGGCTCACCCAATCCTCCCAGCTTTGAGTGGCTTCTGTACCATGGTCTTCCACTGTCTTGGGTTAGAGTTCTCTTGCTTGAGAGTACACTTGGGCATACTATTCTATCTAACTTCTCTTCCTCTTGTGTTGTTAAGGTTTATATACTTTATATAGGAGATATTTATTTTAATTATGTTACTCTTCTTAAAATATTGTATTTTTCCCTTTTTCCTGGGCTATTTTCCCTGTTGGAGCCCCTGGGCTTATAGCATCCTGCTTCTCCAACTAAGGTTGTAGCTTAGCAAGTAATAATGATAATAATAATAGCACAAAGGCAAGAGAGTAAGGAGCAAAGTAAAGTAGACTACTGTACCAAATCTGCGGCCCAGTATGTGCGTTTGTCTACAATTCATGTCGCCAACACCGTTTGATGGTATAGCACTGACAATGACTTATGATATACCAATATAATTTTGTATCAGATCTTTAAAACTGTTTTGGTGCCACATTAGCTAATGGTCAATGCAGTCCTGTGAACTTTATATCGTCTACCTGTCAATCTACACTTCATCATGTAGTTTACTTGCTTATCCACAGTTAAGATACAGTTTGTATCAACTAAAAAACCTGTATTACAGGTTGATAGATATAAATACTGTACTGTACAAGAACTGTATTTTTTCAGCTACCTTATGCTTTATGCATTTCTGATTGGTGCAAACCATTTTTTCAAGCCCTTTGTGTATAAGTTAGTACTGTGACCCTAAGAAAAACTGCATTGTACACTTAAAAAAGGGAAGATATGCTGTAATGAATTTGTCAATGCTGTAGCAATGATGCCTATTAATATACAAACACAAAATTTAAAAAGGACCTATAATAGGACATGATGCAACCTAAGATAACCTAACCTAGTACTGTACTGTAGGTCATTGTTTACATTCTCTTCCAATTCTTCTCTTCTGTCTAATTTCTTCCTTTTTCCTTGTGAAACTTTTATTATAATTTCATTAGATTGTGTTTTATATTATAAGAATATTAGTAAATGTTTATGATCAGTACAGTTTTTGGAATAAGATGTTGACACTGCATTATAATATTAAGACAATATTCTCTTTTGAATATTATAGTGGAAGATATCTTATTGATTATTAATTTGTATACCATATATAATGGTTTAATTTGAATTTGCTAATGTATTCTTCAGAAGTTCAAACTTTCTTTGAAATTTAAATGTTTACCAGGCTGACATAAGTCACTTCTCGTAGTTTATATAAGACATATCCATTTCAGTGTTGTTACTGATCTTAAGACATTTTATATTCATGATTTATTACTTCTCATATAGTTAATCATTTCCTTTCCTCATTGCACTATTTTGACCTGTTGGAGCCCTTGGGCTTATAACTCCTTGCTTTTCCAACCAGGGTTATAACTTTTCTAGTTATAATTGTAATAATAATAATTATAACAATAACAATATTACTAAAGATTTTAGGTCTTTTGCTTTGTGAAATGCATTATTAACTATAAGATTTGTTAGTTTTTGTTCATATATATGAGTTAAAACTTTATATTGATTATTTTGTAATTGTTGAAATGGTTTGTATCTAAAGATGGTAGTGCTGTACTGAAAAATGATTTGATCTTTTCAGGTGTTTAAGGCCTCGGGAGAGCATCATGGCTATAAAAATGTAAGTACCATAAATGTAATAGTTTTTGACTAGGATAAGGTCATTTAGACTACACTCTTATCATTCTATCCCCATTATTATTAGCCATTAATAGTCCACTACAGAACAAAAGCCTCAGAAATGTCCTTCCACTCAAGTCTGTTTGTGGTCTTTCTGTGCCAGTCCACACCCACAAACTTTCTTAGTTTGTCGATCATTCATCTTTTCATCATTCCCCTTCTTCTTTTGCAATCTCTAGGGGTCTATTCTGTTATTCTTAATGCTCATCTATTATCTATCTTTCTCATTATATGCCCAGCCCATGTCCATTTCTTTTTCTTACATGTTAGAATATACTTTACTTTGCTCTCGTATCCACGTTGCTCTTTTTCTTTCTCTTAGAACTATTCCCATCATTCAGCAAAAAGTTTATATCCACATTGTTTACTGGCCTTGAGTCCACAAGGTTTTCACCATAGTCCTTAGTGACATGAGATGTCTTGTAGAAGAAAACAGATAATTGCAGGGATGGAGAAATAAGATTCTGAGTCATAAAGTTTTCATATTCCATACAGCAACAGGGTATAAACAATGGTGCTCTGCAAGGCAAGCAGCTTGTGCGAGGATGTGTATGCACAGAGTGCTGACAGTGCAACTTGTGCACATGCGTTTGTAATGGACAACATTTATAGAATTAACCCTTTTACCCCTAAAGGAAGTACTGGTACGTTTCACAAAAGCCATCCCTTTACCCCCATGGACGTACCGGTACGTCTTTGCAAACAAATTCTATATTTTTGATAATTTTTTGAGAACATTCAGGCATTTTGCAAGAGAATGAGACCAACCTGACCTCTCTATGACAAAAAGTAAGGCTGTTAGAGCAATTTAAGAAATATTTACTGCAAAATGTGCTGGGGAAAAAATAACCCCTTGGGGGTTAAGGGTTGGAAATTTCCAAAGAGCCTGGGGGTAAAAGGGTTAAAGGATGCATTCAAAGAGTTATCTTGAACATACTAAGTAAGTTACTGTACATATAGTGAACTATTATGTATTAGTGTGCAAAGCAAATAACATACAGTGAATTTATGAAGTATGGAAGTACAAAGCAAGTTGCATAAGTGGCATGTGAGCTTTGTACACTATCTAGGTTTGTTTAAGCTTTGAGATCTGCAGGGAGTTTTAGAGGACATTGACGACTTACCATGTCAAGACTAGGGACCACAAGGGATCATATTTGGGAACTTAATTGGGACTGGGCACCGGATATAAGAATTGATGTTTCTGACAGAGCGCTCAGCTGCTTGAGAGCAAATCTCTTACTCACATGATTGCTCTTCAGTAGTGACTTTTCTGATCGTCGCCCATCTGTGTGATGCTCGGTCCTGTTGGCAGCCGTGTTTGCCCACATTCAGCTTGGACAGGGGACAGGTGGGGCATCATAGTAGCATTGCACCTGGGCATCTCTGGCAGCAGCTCAGCAGTCACAGTCATGTGTGTTTTCTCTAGCCAACTTTCCATGGACGACTGAGGATGAGCGGACACACATTACACAGAGAAGATGACCATATAGTACCTGAGCAGGAGAACGACCAGAATGGTTAGGCATGTTTCATAACTCGAGTAGGCCACATTCAAAGGCCCTCCAGTTGTATCCTTAAGGGGCCATTTTGAGGATCTAAGTGTTTAACAGCATTGAAAGGTGCAGTGGTTTGCGGACTGTGGCCAGAGGTAGCACCCAAACAGCCTAGTGTCCAAATGCCAACCACAACCCAACGTTCACTACACAAAAAATATACTACGGTGGAATAACCAAAAAATCTAGGTAACAGGTCAAGAGAACGGAGGACTGGGCACCACCCCTTGATTTATACTGGGCAAGGGGACCCAGCTAGAATCTTACTTCCTTTTTAAATTCCCTTTCCTTGGGCTAGCGGGATTAACATGTAAGATGACCGTTGATTCATTTCTGAGAAGTTAGCAGCATTTATAGATATAGCTCTATATTCTTTAGGTAAGATGGTTTTAAACTTGGGAAAAAAAATATCAGAACATTAGGTGAAAGGGAAAGAATTCTTTTATACTGACAATGGGACACAGTGTGAAAGGAAAAAAATTATGATAAATGACTTATTAGAAAGATTAAAATAAACAGTAGCTGAGAAAAGGGACAGCAATGGGGTACTATGAACATCGTGAACACCCTTCAGTATGTTCTCAGCTGGAGTACAGCCAATCTCAATGTGGTGGGAATGGTTGCAGCTGAGAACTGCTCGGGATAAGTACTGGTCCCATTTCCGAGATTCCCCAGAAATCACCCTCAGTAACTCACCAATGGTACGATTCACCTGTTCCACTGCACTGTTACTAGAGGGTTTATACGGAGTTGTTTTCACATGTACAGCATTGTACTGCTCCAACAACTCAGTAAATTCCTGGGAAATAAACTCAGGGCTGTTATCAGTCAATATCCGGACTGGAACACGAGGAATAACAGGAAAAACTCGGTCTTCAAGCGCCTGGCATATCGTACTGCTCCTCTTATTCCTTATCGGTACTGTTGTCTCCCACTTGGAATAATGCTCAACTACCATCAGACACCCAGTAAAACCAGTACTGGTTGTTGGGAGACTCACAAGATCCATAGCAACCAATTCAAAGGGAGAAGAGGTCACTATTTTCAAGGTCAGCGGGGCAACCACCTCCCTTGAGACCTTACAAGTCTGACATTCCCAACACGTCCGGCACATATCTCTGATCACATTAATCAAAGATCTGTGCCAGATGAGTCGACGGGGCATTGCAATCATTTTTCCAATCCCCCAGTGATCATTCTGGAGGTGTGTCTCGGCAACTAGGTCAATCAGGACATTGAAGGTGACTCCTGGGACTACTGAGCCATCTGGATTCCGCTTCACTAGCAAACCCTGGTGTACTTCCAGGTCCGACAAACATCTCCTTTAGGGTAGTTAGGAGCGTGGAACTCGAGATGCAGGAACCCCAGAGTAGATCATCTCAATGACAGATTGAATCTGTCAGTGATCTCCTTGGATCTTGGACACCTGACTAAAAGACAGAAGAACATTTCCGGAGAACACTCCCTGATCAGGTTCAGGATCAGTTACCTTCATAACAGTGGTCTCGGTATGCAGGGAGGAGACTGAGAGTACCTTGGGAGACAACTTGAGAACAGCAGTATGGTCATACACCAACTGTTCTTGGGGTGAATCCAGTGTCAGGTAGGCTGCGTCCAGTAGATTTCTACCAAAAACAAAACAAAAGTTAATGTCTTTGGCAGCTACCACTGCATAGTTAAACAGCGGTAGCCTCCACCCGGTAGGACACTTCACCTCTAACTGGACGTAGCCTAGAATGCTGGTGCAGGAACCAGTCAACCCCTCTAACTGTTCTCCGGACAATACCTGGTACTCTATGCCAAGTTGGCTCAGTACAGACTCGCTTACACGACAAACCTGTGCTCCTGTATCAACAAGAGCACAAAATAAGGTCTCCTGTATCATTACTATACCTACTGCCGAGTGTTGAGACATATGGGTACAACTGGACTGACGAGGTGCCTTTTCTGTCACGTACCTGATTACAGGACAATCCTCCGGCACTTCCTGATCATCAGTGTCCAAACCCTCAGCATCAGGCACACAAGATTTTACCTCCGCCTTATGGCCCAGAATCACATCAGATGGAGGGACGTAATTGCGGAGTTCAATCAGAGGGTTAAAATGCACTCCAGGCAGACACTGAAGATACACACACTGAGGCTCAGTCACGGATGGATCACGATAGACTACAGGACAAGTGGGACCCCAATGAACCCAGATTTCCAAGTTCTGTAGCTTAGATGCTGCCAAGAGCAACTCCAGAGCTGGGACTGTACCTGGAGAACGCATTGCCTTGATCCTGTTCCAGCTAGTCTTATCCAGTTTGAAGCCTAGTCGACCGGCGTCTTTCAGAAACTGCTAAACTAATGCATCCCGGAGCTTGGCTCCCTTCAGCTGAGAGTCGGGTGCGACACCTTACCCTTCCGTCCAGCAGTTCACGACTAGCTCCAAGGATTCTATGAGAGAATCTGGACCACCACGAACCTCCTTATACAAGGCCAGTCCAGTAGGCAACTTGGGAGTGCTGGGTTTAGTATCAAACAGACAGTCAGTTAATGCGGGCCAGTGGGATAACCAGTCAGCTGCGGCCTTTTGATCACCTGGACATTAGTTAACAATAAAGTTACATTCGGACAGGTCCTCCAGTGTCCGTGCTAGACGACTGTCCACCATCTTGATGTCATGAAGGTACATCAGGGGACGGTTATCAGAATGGATCACGAAGAACTGACCATAGAGGAAGGCCCTGAAGGTTTTCACCCCCATCGCAGAGCAGCCAACTCACGCTCAATGGTAGAGTAATGGGTCTCGCAGTCAAGGAAAGTCATGGAGTCGTATGCTATCACCCGATGCTCCCCTTGATATACTCCAAGGACTCCTGGCACAGACAAGCACCAGCACCCTCACCCGAAGTGTCAACAAACAACTCCAAGGGCTTAGCATCAGCGGAGTAGTCAGGGTATGACAACATAATGTCCTCCTTGATTAGTTCCTTCAAGCGCACATAGGCACCGTCCATTTCAGCAGTCCACTTCAGTTTCCTAGTCCCGTGGGATTTTCGTCCTCCAGCCTTTGCAGATAATGGTTTGGCTATCTGTGAGCACATGGGGATAAACTTCCGTTGGAAGTTTACCAGTCCCAGGAATCCCCGTAGCTCACGCACAGTGGTCGGTCTAGGGAAGTCCTCCACTTTCTGAATTTATTCTGGTAGCTTACGCATACCAGAACGTCCAACCAGATGACCAAGATACTGGACCTCGGCTTGAACCCAAGAAGGCTTCCCGAGTTTTTATCTTGAGTCCGTGCTTCTGGAGAGTAGCCAAAACTTGTTCTACAAGTTTCAGGCGTTCCTCAAAAGACGACCCAAGTATCAAGATGTCATCAATGTAGACAACCACCTTGGCTTTCGGGAACTCTTGGAGAATACTCTGCATTTTTCTGTGGAACACTGCAGGTGCATTTTTCAGTCCAAACGATAAGCGTCTGAACTGCCAGTGTCCAAAGGTGGTAGAAAAAGCCGTGTATTCTTTACTGTCCTCTGCCAACGGTAACTGGTAGTATCCACGAACCAGCTCAAGAGTTGTAAAGTATTTGACTCCTTTAAGTCCAAATACGGAATCGGCCATGTTAGGCATCGGTAACTTATCAGAGACAGTCACCTTATTCAGTCTACGGTAGTCCACACATAAGCGTATACTATTGTCCTTTTTTCGGACTGGAACAACGGGTGAAGACCAAGGAGAGATGCTGGGTTCAATAATACCCAGTTCATGCAACTCCTTGCACTGTTCCTCGATGGCGTCAGCGACGGGTTTAGTAAACTGTCGAACTCTCTGATAAATGGGCGTCTCGTCATACAGGTGGATGCGTATTGGTGTGCTTGAGCACTCACCCACGTCATCATCACCAGTACTGATGACTGGAAGATGACGTCGAAGCATTTGAAAAAACTGGTCCTTCTGAGAAAAGTCCAGTTTGTCAGAGATAGGCAGATTGTCTATCTCTTCCAATACGCTCAGTTCAGGAGTCAGGTCACACTCCTGTGCTATCAGGCAGGATAGAGGAGCATCCACCATTGCCATGGTGAACATCTTCCCCAATAGATCGCCCTTCTTGATCTTGGCAGTTTCTTCAGATGAACCCTTGATTAAAACCGAGGCTTTTCCCTCCTTCAGTTCGAGGATGCCAAGGATAGCTGTAACTTTCTTTAACAGATCTGGAGTTATGATGTCGCCATCATGATACATTTCCGGCCAACAGTTGGTCTGATAAGCAGGGCACCTAAAAGAGGTTTCAAGTCCCTTAGGAAAGTTTACAGTAACTGGAGCAAGTACTGGCTCAATACTGGCAATCCTCAATGAAACAGCTGCGTGGATCTCAAGTGCGTAAAGCACTTGCTGACAACAGGCTCCACGTGTCTGGACATAATACTCCCAAAGAGGCTCTTGGGAAGTACTGCCAACGCTCAGTCGATTTTGGGCTCCGTCAACTATCACCCCATTTGCTCTCAAGAACTGGTAACCAAGCACTACGTGCTCAGCCATAGTCTCTGAAGGCACTACATGGAACACACTCGGGGCGAATGTCATTCCAGGCAGTATAGGGGTCAAGAGTACAGTACCTAAGGTCTTAGGTCCTGTTTGCCCTAAACCCCAGTGACAATGTCTGATTTTCCATCGGGAGCGTTGGATGCTCTCATTGACTCCGGAGCTGAGGTCAACCTCCTGTCATCGAGAGTTGTGCAGGATTACCAGCTGTAGATGGTACCCAACACCATTGGTCTGAAGGGTTTAGGACAAACAAGACCTAAGACCTTAGGTACTGTACTGTTGACCCCTATACTACTTGTAATGACATTCACCCCGAGTGTGTTCCATGTAGTACCTTCAGGGACTATGGCTGAGCACGTAGTGCTTGGTTACCATTTCTTGAGAGCAAATGGGGTGATAGTTGAGGGAGCCCGAAATCGGCTGAGCGTTGGCAGTACTTCCCAAGAGCCTCTTTGGGAGTATTATGTCCAGACACGTGGAGCCTGTTGTCAGCAAGTGCTTTACGCACTTGAGGTCCATGCAGCCGATTCATTGAGGATTGCCAGTATTGAGCCAATACTTGCTCCAGTTACTGTAAACTTTCTTAAGGGACTTGAAACCTCTTTTAGGTGCCCTGCTTGTCCGACCAATTGTTGGCAGGAAATGTATTATGATGGCGACATCACCGGATATAAAAATTGACGTTTCAGACGTAGCACTGAACTACTCGAAAGCAAATCTCTTACTCACCTGATCGCTCTCCAGCAGTGATGTTCCTAATCTTGTCTCATCTGTGGGATTTTGGGCTCTGTAGGCAGCTGTGTTTGCCCACATTCAGCCTGGACAGGGGACAGGTGTGGGAAGCACAGTTGCATTGCACCTGAGCATCTCTGGTAGCAGATCAGCAGTCACTGTCATGTGCCTTTTCTTGCCCAAATTTCCATGGACGACTGAGGATGAGCGGACACACATTACAAAGAAGAAGATCGTATAGTACCTGAGCAGGAGAACAACCAGAATGGTTAGGCATGTTTTGTAACTCGAGTAGGCCACATTCAAAGGCCCTGCAGTTGTATCCTTAAGGGGCCATTTTGAGGATTAAGTGTTAAACAGCATTGACGGCACCCTCAAAGTGTCCATTTGACTGCAGGTAGTGTGGCGATATAGTTACGTATTTGGTGTACACTCCAACGCTCTATAAAGTCAGCAAACTGTATGCTGGTAAACTGGCATCTTCCATTGGTGAGTAGACACAGGGGAACATCAACCTCTCTGAAGTAGTGGCAGAAGTGCAGCATGGTTCAGGAGGCAGTCATCGAGCCTAGTGTTTATAACACTCAACACCTTGTTGGCTGTCATGGAGTGTGAAGTGTGTGTGGTAACATGGAGCTGTAGGAACTAGTATGCTTGTGCTCCATTGAGCATGAGGTCGCCATCAGTAGAGAGGGCTTCTCACAACTTTCAATACTGTAATAAAAAAGCATGCAGGTAGTACCGATTTGTGGGGAACGCAGACATGATGTAATCGTGAAGGCGAACATAGTGAGGGTTGGCCTGTGCTGCTGTCGACATGTCTAGCAGGGTCTGGGCGACATTGATAGTTAGGGTATCCGCTCCCTAAGAAGCTATTACTGTACAGCACAATGTTGATGACAAACCTGACGTGTGATATTACCTCGGTACAGCAAGTCGTATCCTTGGATATGGGGTAGCTGACTGGTGCCAGGGAGACTGCATCTGGAATCTATATTTCCCGGTGTGCTACACCGTAGTACAGTAAATTGCTATTGTGTCGTGTACTCCTTCACTCTCTGAAGCTGCGGATTTTCAACCATGTTCAGGGTGTAGCTGTTGGTGATGGTCACCAGTTTAAAATGGTCAGTTTGCAGTGTGAAGGTTGGCAGTCTTAGGAGATACAGGGGGCATTTTGTGAGGGTCCAAGTGAGTCTAGCTCTATTGACGGATACCTCGTCTTGGCGTCTGTGAAAAGTTGTATCCACTCTAGACTTCTCAGAGGCATCCGTTATCATGAACCAGTAGGAAAATGTAACCTATCACATAGAGACGAGATGCATCGGTCTGCAAAATAGTCAGCAGGTTGGGTTAAAAGAGACTTGAACAGCCTTGCCTTGATAGTGCATGCTTCACACATTGGAAGGTCTGGTTGTGAGGGCTTGGGAGAAGGAGCTGTGCTGTCACAGCAATATCTGGGGATAACTGTTTTTGGTTTACTAACCACATGAAGAAGCGTACTTCCGTCTGTCAGGTTGGACAGTGGGTGGAAGTCTTGCAGAGCCGAATCTCATCCTGGATTTGCAGTTATTCTTTCTTCAGGAAGGGTGAAGACGCAAAAATTCACCTGCGGCTTATGCCACTGTGAACTTATCTCTGTTGAAAGTGATGCCATTTTTTGGCAGTGGCTGAATAGTTCATGGATCCTGTGGTAGTATGACTGTAGGTCATATTAAAAGATGAGAAGGTCGGTGACAATCTTGACATACTGTACTTCTTCATGCCTTGGAGAGCTGGGTTACTGCGGTAACAATAAGCATCACTGGTGGCAGTGAAGCCCATGGGCTCATAGCAATTCTGGAATGATCCGTAAGGTGTAATAGAAGTCGTGAGGTGTTGCTCCTCCTCCTGCTAGCTCCATCTGCCAGGAGCCGTGTAGAGCGTTCACAATGTTAAAGAATTTGGTGGAATCAACAGCGTGGACAACGGCTATGGGCGTGTGTGGAGTGTAGGATGGTCGGAAGGCTTGTGTGTCTCAACTTGGTGAGATCCACTGCAAACTTCTTTGGCTTAATGGTACACTATCACAATTCTTAATGATATTTTGGTGAACCATGGAGTCTAGTTCATTCTTGACAGGTTTGCAGAAAGGGTAGGTGATTTGCAGTGAGACGTGTGTGGCGAATAGGACTGCGTCCTCTTTAAGGTGAATTTTCATGGGAGGGCCTGCCATCAGCCTTACTGAAGCTGCTTTAAGGTCCTCCTTAGACATGAGCATGTCTTTTGAGAGTTTGGAGCAAATATTCTCATGCCTTGGCAGAGGTCATATTGGCAGCTCCTCACATTGCTTAACAAGGATTGGCTGTAGAAAGCCTTGCAGGTGATGGCCAACTCCTTGCAGTGTGCATATGTGAATACCTTTGTGGACTATAGTGTGGTGAGACAGGACCGCTTGTCCAAGGACTGGGTGGCTTTAATGGTACCTTAAGCTGTTGTAAGCTTTTATCCATCGGCCGTGAGTATCACCGAGGCAGCAAGAAGCTGTAGTTTATTCTTAATGATTTGAAGAAGTTCAAAGCACTGGGGGCCCATCACTGATATATCAACTCCTGTGTCCGGAAGCATCATAATCTTGGATGTCTTGCCCATTTAGGTGAGGTCGAATGATATGGGCGATGCTGAGGGGCAAGTAGTTGTGGGAAGGGTATCTACCTTGTGACAATTTGATGGCTTGCTAGAAGGGGATGTGGCACTTTTAGGCGCTCATCTGTTGTCGGCAACATTCACTTAGTTTTAATGTCTGCTTGTGACCTTGTTGGCAGGGCACTTAAGAGTCCTCCACCAGTGTCCCTTACAGGTACAGTTTCTTCATACACTGTTGGCGGCTGGACACTTCTGCAGAGCCCTGCTTCTTTGTGCAGGAAGGGTATGAAATGTCCCTGTTAGGGTTTGGTTGAGAAGTAGCACCTTTGCTGCCTTGACCTTTTGTTTTCTTCGTAGGTAGAGACTTTATTCAATTTAGGAGGGGCACGTAAGGCTGTGGTGGCTGTCAATGTCACCTCATAAGAGCGAAATTCGTTCACTGTGGTGATTAATGAAGCTGAAGCATTCAGGCTAATGAGCTCTTTGTCCCTGACTCCCATGATTAGGATCAATTTACCTTGAGACTCTTTGCAAGCAACAGAATGTCCAGGACAGATGTCCATATCCTCTGCTACGTACTTCAGTCGGACGTAGAAATAGCTGAAACCTTCCTTTTCCTACTGTTTGCAGGAAAGTAGTTCCCTCTCAGTCGGAAAGCTTCATTCCGCAAATTCTTTGTGCGTTCCTGAAGAACATTGAGAACTTTAATGCTCTGATTCGTGTCTGATGGTATGTTGAATGTGTATTTGAGTTTTCTTTGGGTCTCCAAGCTGAGGCACATGTAGTTGAGTGAATTGCTTCCTGTAATAATTATTTGGGTCCATCATCACACGGTAGTTATCATAGCATCTACGCTATTCCCTAAATTTGATATGTGGCGTTGGGACATGAGGGTGGTGGTGTCTGGCAATGGCCTTGTGTGAGGGTAGGTCTGGGTGGGCAGTGGCTGTGAGGATTGTGGGAGAAGATTTTGTGAGTCCGCTTGTGTTGCTTGCTGGTGGGAAGGGCTGACCATGAGTAGCTTCAACATGGGGAAATGCTGTCCTTCCTAATCTCTTCTTAAGCTGTCCTAGCAACCAATTCAGTCTGTCAAGATTCCTCCATATATTTGAGCTTTAAAACCCCACTGGAAGCTTTGGGAAGCAGTATATTCAGATGTGGTAAGAAGAAAGGTGTGGGTTACACCATTGTAAAATCTAGTGGGGTTCCAGTGTATTGGTGAGACTGAGTGTGAAGGCAACTGGCAGTCATCAGTGTCCTTGTTGCGTTGCTTATCCTTAGAATCGTCTTGATGTGAGGTAGAAGCTGTTATGGATTGTTTTAAGCTGCATCATTTACAGTTTAAAAGAAGAGAAGAAAAGATGCGGGAAAATTTCTACAGTTTGAATCATAAAATCAACTGTAGCAAACATTGGCAGCTATAGGAGGGTTCTTGGGTGGGGTGGGCACACTGACAACTGACCATTGAGGTGCCTGCTGAGACAACAATGGGCATTGTGTGTCCAGTGAGGAGAGAGAATGAACACACACAGGAGTCCAGATTTGACGGAGGTAAAGGGATCTCCTGTGTGTTTGGAGAGGGCCGTAAGAGAAATACTACCCTCTAAAATCAAAGCAATAACACCACACAACATTGGCACTGCATCAACAAACACCACACCAACACTGTAAGATCCACATGCTGTCAAGGGGTAATGGCGACTCTATTCAAATACAGTACTACATTGCGGTGTTCCTTTAAAATGCTGGATGGTTGACTTCTGTTCCATGGTGATGTGAGATGTGATGTCTTGCATGAGAAAATATGATGTCAGGAATGGAGAAATGAGATCTTGAAGTGTAGGTTGTTTTTATTCCACACAGCAATTTGCAGCACATTTAGAACAGCTGATCTATTAGCATTTGATACCAATGTGCATTCATTGTACAAAATATTTAATAATCTCTCCATAAGTTCTACTGGTCGTACGAAACTCAGTCCTCCAAAGCCGTGGGTTCTTTTGCTCTCCAAAATTCTTAATAGCTTGCAAAACTTTAGTATAAAGTAATGTTGAGGGTTCGGATAGATAGAACTAAATATTTAAAGTACTGTACTGTACTGGGTACTAGCATTGTTGAAGACTTATGATTAGTAATAATCGGTGTGAAATGTTTCATGCTTTCAAACGAGCCTATGATAAAAGGACAATGGAGGTCGTATAGAGAGTAGGGATCCCTTACTTTATAGGACCAGATAAACAGCCCCTAAACATATCAGAAACTGAAGAACCCTAAAATTTGTCTCATCATTTTGATGATCAAATAACAATTTAACATCCAGTTCACCTCCTCTTACTTGAACGAGGCTATGTGTAAAGCTCCCAACATCTTGAACAGTGGGTTTTCTTCAAGTAAAGATTTATGCAATATTTTGAATATTGGCATCTTGTTAGCAATACAAGATTTGGAGAATATATCACACCTGGAGGTGGAAGAAGATGCATGGAATTCTCTCCATGTTAATTCTTTACTTAAACATGATTCTCACTGGATGGGGACAGAGACAACAGAGGCATTGATAAAGTACTGTACTTTAGGATGAAACCAAAATAGTTATCATAGCTTGAATAGTTACTTGACAAATAGTAAACCAAGTTGAATATTGTTTTTATTTTTTTTTTAAATAAACAGACAGGAATCACAAAGGTTTTTAGTTTCATATATATCCTCCTGGCTAGTACAGTGTTCGACTAACATTCATATGACAGCAGATCGATCCTAACTTGGGAGCGTGAGTTAAGCTGTATACTGGGGAGGATACGGCTGTGGTTGTGTACCACAGTAGGGAATTGGGCTTGCCCGGCTAATGTTCTGGTGTGCATCTCTTCAGATGATACTGGAACTGAAACTATTTTTATTTCTTAACTTATAGCGAATGTTTTCATATTGAACAGGTTGATATAAGTTTCTCTCTATATTTTCTTGATGAAAGATCTATTATAATGTTGTTACTTTTATTAAGATAGGCCTATATTATTATAATTGTTCGTTACTTTACTTGTAGTTTTATTTCCTTTCCTCACTGGGCTATTTTTACCTTTTAGAACCCTTGGGCTTATAGCATCTTGCTTTTCCAACTAGGGTTGTAGCTTAGTTATAATAATAGCAATAATAATAATAAAAATAATAATAATAATAATGATAATAATAGTTCTATAATAGGTTATTGCTAGAAGAGATCTTGCTTAGTAGCTTTAGTAAGATGCAATTTTTAAGACTTGATTTTCATTTTGATAAGTTGTTCTGCCTATTTAATGTACAGTTGTCAGGTTAGGTTAGGACTTATGTCCATGAACTAAGGTTGTATGCGGGTAAAATAAGCTGGCCTTATGACAGCATCTTCTCTTGCTCCAGGAGCATCCCATAACTATACAGGACCTCTTGAGAATAGGCATTCATGTTCCTTAAATGGGATTTTGACATTTAACCAGATTTTGACTTTTAACCATATTTTGATGTTTTACCAGATTTTGACATTTAACTAGATATTGACATTTAGCCAGATTTTGACATTTAACCATCTTTTGACATTTAGCCAGATTTTGACATTTAGCCAGATTTTGACATTTAGCCAGATTTTGACATTTAACCAGATTTTGACATTTAGACAGATTTTGGCTGCTATGCTATTGGATAAATATGTGCAAATCTGCATATAGCAAATATTTATTTTGCCAGATTACCAGAAATTGCAGAGTTTATTCACTTCTATTGCATTTTAGTCTGAAATACTACCACTAGAGAGTTACTGGGTCCTTTAACCTGCCAGACAGTACTACATTGGCGCCATCTCTCTGTTTACAGCTCATTTTTCTTTTACCTACACATACACTGAATAGTCTGGCATATTCTTTCTACATTCTCCTCTCCCCATTCACTCGTCAACATTAAGATTACCAAACAATTCTGTGCTGAAGGGGTTAACTACTGCACTGTAATTATTCAGTGGCTACTTTCATCTTGGTAAGGGTAGAAGAGACTCTTTAGCTATGGTAAGCAGATCTTCTAGGAGGACACTCCAAAATGAAACCATTGTTCTGTAGTCTTGGGTACTGTAGTACCATAGCCTTTATACCAGGGTCTTCCACTGTCTTGAGTTAGAGTTCTCTTGCTTGAGGGTACACTCGGGCACACTATTCTATGTAATTTCTCTTGTTTTGCTGAAGTTTTTATGGTATATATAGGAAATATTTATTTTAATATTACTGTTCTTAGAATATCGTATTTTTCCTAGAATATCGTATTTTACCTTGTTTCTTTTCCTCACTGGGCTATTTTCCCTGTTGGAGCCCTTGGGCTTTTAGCATCCTATTTTTCTAACTAGGGTTGTAGCTTATCAAGTAATAATAATAATAATAATCATCGGTGGAACTTTTGAAGTTCAAACTTGCAGTGAATGTTTTTATATTGAACAGGCTGACATAAGTCTCTCTTAATAATTAATATGTGAAAGTTCTATTTTAATGGTATTACCGTTCTTAAAATATGTTGTTTTAATTGTTCATTACTAATCTTGTAGTTTATTTCCTTTCCTCACTGGGCTGTTTTTCCCTGTAGGAGCCCTTGGGCTTATAGCAGCTTGCTTTTCCAACTAGGGTTGTAGCTTAGCTAGAAATAATAATAATAATAAAGGTTGCATCCTGCTTTTCCAATTAGGGTTGTAGCTTAGCAAATAATAATAATGATATTCTCTAAAGGGAAAGTCATGTGAAAAGGTTCGATGTGATCTTGGTGAGCTTTGTGTGTTTATTAAGTGGCTGGGTTTATGGAAGTTTTCTGCACAAGGATTTCACCCTCATTTAGTATTTGTGTGAATAGGATCGTGATTAGTTT
Source organism: Palaemon carinicauda (assembly GCF_036898095.1). Lineage (NCBI taxonomy): Eukaryota > Metazoa > Arthropoda > Malacostraca > Decapoda > Palaemonidae > Palaemon > Palaemon carinicauda. The sequence goes on along the minus strand of NW_027168494.1, from coordinate 23,356 downwards.
ATTTTCTTTAATAGGAGCCACCCACTGTTACTAGCAATTGCAGTTGGGAATACATACACATAGATATATACTGTATTGTGCATATGATCATGCTTGTGTCTGCATGAATACATATATATATATATATATATATATATATATATATATATATATATATATATCACGAAACTAGTCAGGACTCAAGTGTATATCCTGTATTTTCATTTTCCCTGTGGTTCTTCTACATATGTATATATATATATATATATATATATATATATATATATATATATATATATATATATATATATATATATATATATATATATATATATATATATATACACAGTATGTATGTATTCATGCAGACACAAGGTTGACCATATGCACAATACAGTATATATCTATGTGTATGTATTCACGCACACACAAGCATAACTATATGCACAAAACAATATATATCTGTGTATGTATTCATGCACACACAAGCATAACTATATGCACAATACAGTATATATCTATGTGTATGTATTCATGCACACACAAGCATGACCATATGCACAATACAGTATATATCTATGTGTATGTATTCATGCACACACAAGCATAACCATGTGCACAAAACAATATATATCTATGTGTATGTATTCATGCACACACAAGCATAACTATATGCACAATACAGTATATATCTATGTGTATGTATTCATGCACACAGAAGCATAACTATATGCACTAAACAGTATATATCTGTGTATGTATTCATGCACACACAAGCATAACTATATGCACAATACAGTATATATCTATGTGTATGTATTCATGCACACACAAGCATGACTATATGCACAATACAATATATATCTGTGTATGTATTCCCAACTGCAATTGCTAGTAACAGTGGGTGGCTCTATTAAAGAAAATAAACTAATCATGATCCTATTCACACAAATACTATATATATATGTATGTATGTATAAATGTATATATATATATTATATACATATAAATAGTGTGTGTTTGTATGTGTGTATGTATGTATGTTTGCACACATAGGCCTACCTCTATTAACCATCTGAAAATATTGTATAAAACGGCATAGTATTTGCTAATAAGCCAATATGCTCTAATAGCATTTAGTATAATTTAATTATAATTGATATCAGACAGGGTAAATGGAGAAAAATATCTATACTTTTCATAGAATGGATTGAAAGTTGATGTTCAAGAACATTTCTTAGAATAGATTGAAAGTTGATGTTCTAGAATCTAGGTTACTCTAGTGATCTTCACACACACACACACACACACACACACAGAGAGAGAGAGAGAGAGAGAGAGAGAGAGAGAGAGAGAGAGAGAGAGAGAGAGAGAGAGAGAGAGAGAGGGATATTTGTCAAGGTCGCTGGAACTGCGAGGGAGGTTGAACACCGTTATGAAAATTGATTCACTTCTTAATTACGCATGCTAGTAATTCATTTTACATTATCTGCGTTGATAATATTTGATCTTGTTTAACATATATTTCATTGTAATGAGGCAAATTTGTCAGATTTTAAGAATAAAACGACATTTTAAAACATTAAAAAGGGCCATCGGCCTAAAGCTTCCTCCTGTCAGCTGGAGGTGATGACGTCATAGTGTTTTGTTTTTGTCGTAATATTAGGCTTACTGAGCTATTTAATTGTAATATTATAATGAAATTAGTATTAATGGTTATATTGATTATTATAACGAGTTTGTGTAGTGATTATTTCCTATTATTAGAGATGTACACTTCGTGAATCGTATGATATAGTGGTTTCCAGATACCGAGAATTCGATTCAGTATTTAAAATCGGCCATAATTCTTATATGCAAGCTTTTTGATATACTTTATTCATAGCATTAATGTATATAAATATTGTGTATGCTCATTCTCTAAAGAATATGCCGGTATAATAAAAATTAAATTGATAAATGAGTAAAATTAGCGGACATTTCGTCCGAAGCTGGTTCGATATCGGACATTTCCGATCGCCAACTCAATGCAATTTGGCTTCTATTATACCGGCTTTATACCTTCAATATTGTGAATAAGGCTTATATATATGGATTCCTGCCATGAAAAAACCTATTTTAGGAAGGGGAAATATGAAAATTAATGCCGGTATTATTTAAAATGATGACTCAAAGTTTCGAGGCGAAGTGATGTGGCATATTCTTTACATCTGCAAAAAAATGAAAATTCCTGCTTCATAATCAAATATATTTTATCATTTTATCATATTAAATTAGTTATGATAAATATTCGTTGAAAATACATTAACCTGTTTTATCAACAAGGTTATAAGATAAAATAATTATTACTTACAAAATAATAGCATTTGTTTAAGCTTTATTTACCATTAAATATATTGGTATTATTAAGGGATTTTGACAAAGGAAAAATATATTTCTGGGTGAGGAACCTGGTATTATTATTATTATTATTATTATTAGCCAAGCTACTGCTCTTTATATATATATATATATATATATATATATATATATATATATATATATATATATATATATATATATATATATATATATATGTATGTATGTATATAGAGCAGTAGCTTGGCTAATAATAATAATGATAATAATAATAATAATAATAATAATAATAATACCAATACATTTAATGGTAATTAAAGCTTAAACCAATGCTATTATTTTGTAAGTAATAATCATTTTATCCTATTACCTTGTTTATATATATATATATATATATATATATATATATATATATATATATATTATATATATATATATATATATATATTATATATATATATATATATATATATATATATATATATATATATATAAACAAGGTAATAGTAATAATCATTTTATCCTATTATCTTGTTTATATATATATATATATATATATATATATATATATATATATATATATATATATATATATATATATATATATATATATATATAATCTTGTTTCTCAAATCTTGATGATTCCTCTAAAACTCATTTCCATTTAGAAACTTTACATTAATGGTGTTTTCATATCACAATCAGTTTTTTTTAAATGCACTTTCTTCCCACATAGTGATTTGTCATCACTTTCAGTCAAATAATATTTCTCATTAATCATGTTGTTTATTTCCATATTTTATTTCCTTTCTTAATTGGGATATTTTCCCTCTTGGAGTCCTTGAGCTTATAGCATCCTGCTTTTCAAACTAGAGTTGTACTTTAGCTAGTAATGATAATAATAATAATAATAACAATGATAATGATAATAATATTTTAATGATAATAATAATATTTTTATAAGCTTTAATACCAAAACAAAGAGTTATGTACATATATTATTATCCCTATGAAAAGTACCGTATCTAAATCATCAGAATTCCTTTCATAGTGCCATGTACAGTACTTTGAATACCCTTTTTCTCATATTTTCTCAAAATTTTCATTAATTTTCTGAGAAATAATGAATTATTTTATTAATTAACCCTTTTACCCCCAGGCTCTTTGGAAATTTCCAACCCTTAACCCCCAAGGGGTTATTTTTTCTCCAGCACATTTTGCAGTATATTTCTTTTAAATTGCTCTAACAGCCTTAATTTTTGTCATAGAGAGGTCGGGTTGGTCTCATTTTCTTGGAAAATGCCTGAATTTTCTCAAAAAATTATCAAAAATATTAAAAAAAAAAATTTTTATAGCATTTTTTTGCAAGGACGTACCGGTACGTCCATGGGGGTAAAGGGATGGGTTTTGTGAAACGTACCAGTACGTCCTTTGGGGGTAAAAGGGTTAATTAATACCATGGATGACTTTGTATGAATTTGTTACCCCAGATTGATTGCATTCCTGCTGTTTCAAATTGCAACATAGGTATTTCTCTTACTCTCTGTACCTCTGGTTATCAATGCTTTGCAGTTTTGATTACAAAATTAGTAATTACTACCCCTAGAGAGTTATGGGGTCCTGTGACTGGCCAGACAGCAGACAGTACTACATTGGATCCTTCTCTGTGGTTACAATTCACTTTCCCTTTGCCTACACATACACCGAATAGTCTGGCATATTCTTTACAGATTCTCCGGTGTCCTCATACACCTGACAACACTTAGATTGCCAAACAATTCTTCTTCACCCAAGTGGTTAACTACTGTACACTAATTGTTCAGTGGCTACTTTCCTCTTGGTAAGGGTGGAAGAGACTCTTTAGCTATGGTAAGCAGCTCTTCTAGGAGGACACTCCAAAATCAATCCATTGTTCTCTAGTATTGGATAGTGCCATAGCCTCTGTACCATGGCCTTCCACTGTCTTGGGTTAGAGTTCTCTTGCTTGAGGGTACACTCGGGCATACTATTCTATCTCATTTCTCTTCCTCTGGTTTTGTTAAAGTTTATATAGTTTATATTGGAGATATTTATTTTAATGATGTTACTCTTCTTTAAATATTTTATTTTTCACTTTTTCCTTTCCTCACTGGGCTATTTACCCTGTTGGAGCCCCTGGGCTTATAGCATCTTGCTTTTCCATCTAGAGTTGTAGCTTAGCAAGTAATAATAATAATAATAATAATAATAATACTGGGTTCTCCTTTACAGCTTAGTCTTGTAAGAAATTTTCTCTACTCTTTCCTACCTTGTGATCTGCATAAAGATTCTTGTACATGTTTAAAGACAGACTTCATTCCAGGGTCACTTATGGTCCACGACCATTGGAGAAAACCATTCTTTGTGCATATACATGATACAATCTTGTTTTCATTTTCTCCTGGCTTTAAAGCTTCATTCTTTTGTTATGGTAGTGGAAATTGCACTGGAAAATTGGTCCTTGATTATAGTGTACAGAAGTTTGTTATAAGTTTTTCTATCTTCTATGTATCTTCAATAGTTGGAAGAACACATAAAAAATAATCTTTGGAGTAATATTGAAGAGCTTTGCATTTCATTCTGTTATATTTTTACATTTTTCTGGGTCTCAAGGTTATAGTATATACTTTTTTTTTTTAATTTATGTATATAAATGTATGTAATTTGTTTATATTGAAATGTTTTCTGCTATTTTTGGATAATTAGGTCAAGTACGGTAGTATAACTTTCTTATACAGTCGTAAACTTTGTATGCTGTTCTAAGCAACTTGTTTCACTATAAAGTATCAGTTCATATCTTGGGGGAAAAAAGGTGGTTATAACTTCTGTATCTAATGTAACAGTTAGTAAACTTGCTTGGATGTGTTTATTATAGCAAAGTGCAGAGTTACTGGGTGTTTTATTACATGGTTAGACACACAGGGAATTCTCATCTCTCTTCCATCTTATGGATTTTTATTGAGATTCTAAGCAGAGCCTGCCAGATATTGAGGGCCTTTTTATTTGCCAAACTGCTTGTGGTATTAAGTGAAATATTTCTACAGATATCCTAATCACTCGGTTTACTTTATAATCTGATACTGTAGGATTAGAACTGTTTTGTAATACAGTGTTTGCTAATGTTAATATTCAGAGTTCAACGATGGAAGTAGGATTTTGACTTAGAATTAGCTGAAGAGGGCACAGTGCAAGCAATATGAGCTTTGTAAAAGTAGGCACTATACTTGTACGCAATATGGACTGTCAGAAAATCCTCCTTTAATGGAAGTGTATTAGATAATTGGTGAACTTTTGCAGTCTCATCAGTTACTCTAGCTATTAAAAGTCAACCTTACCTTTGTCTTCAATCTCTAGGCTTTTTGTCAAGACTTGTTTTGTTGAAGTTCCAATCAACATAACATATACATGGTAAGCAGCTCTTCCAGGAGAAGGACACTCCAAAATCAAACCATTATCCTCTAGTCTTGGGTAAGGCCATAGCCTCTGTACCATGGTCTTCCACTGCCTTGAGGTAGAGTTCTCTTGCTTGAGGGTACACTTAGGCACACTATTCTATCTTATTTCTTTTCCTCTTGTTTTTAAATATTTTATAGTTTATGTACGAAATATTTTCTAATGTTGTTACTCTTCATGAAATGTCTTGTTTTAACTGTTCATTACTTCTGTATTAGTTCATTTATTTCTTTATTTCCTTTCTTCAATGGGCTATTATCCTTGGTGGGGCCCCTGTGCTTATAGCATCCTTCTTTTTCTTCTAGGATTGTAGCTTAGCAAGTAATAATGATGATGATGATGGTTGTGTTATGTCATTTGAGAGAGATGGAAGTACATCTTGGTCATATACATTTTGATAAGTTTGTCATTTGGAGTTTTCAGTAGTAAATTAATCATAGATAATTCATTAAAACAGCACTATTTATTATGCTGAGTTTGGGTGCATTTAATACACACAATCAATTAGATTGTGTTAATTCAGACTTCTGGGTCTCTTACCAAGATGATGATGTTTTAGTACTGGTAATCTTCATAGCTAAAGGGATTAGTAATGTCAAATACTGAACTATTATGAATGAGTTAGCTCTCTGGTAGTGTGTGATGTTAACATTGCTCAGTGCTTTCCTCCAGCCTTTTCCTTCTAGCTAATTGTTAGCTGCTTTTCTATCTGCATTTCATCGTGTAAGGGGACCAAACATCACTGAATGCAATCTTTGTAATGATAAAGGATTGTCATTGAATCAGAATAGTTGTGTTAAAAAAGGGGTTGGTTAAAATATAATTCTTGAGCTTTTCCAGGATTATCGTGTTCTCTAACACATTTCCATACATGTATAATGAGTTATCTCTTTGTTGCTGTCTCACAGGATTTTTTATACAGGAGAGGGGGTTCCCAGCCCCCTCGTCCCGTCCCTTTTAGTCGCCTCTTACGACACGCAGGGATAACGTTGGCGTTATTCTAATTGTTTTATGCCCCCGCGGCCACAGGGGGCATACTGCTGCTACCTCCGCGGTCATCTAAGGCACCGGAGGAAGCAGCAGGGCCTACCGGAACTGCGTCACAATCGCTCGCCATTCATTCCTATTTCTCGCACGCTCTTTTGCCTCTCTCACATCTATCCTCCTATCACCCAGAGCTTTCTTCACACCATCCATCCACCCAAACCTTGGCCTTCCTCTTGTACTTCTCCCATCAACTCTTGCATTCATCACCTTCTTTAGCAGACGGCTGTCTGCTAAAGAAGGTGATGAATGCAAGAGTTGATGGGAGAAGTACAAGAGGAAGGCCAAGGTTTGGGTGGATGGATGGTGTGAAGAAAGCTCTGGGTGATAGGAGGATAGATGTGAGAGAGGCAAAAGAGCGTGCGAGAAATAGGAATGAATGGCGAGCGATTGTGACGCAGTTCCGGTAGGCCCTGCTGCTTCCTCCGGTGCCTTAGATGACCGCGGAGGTAGCAGCAGTAGGGGACTCAGCAGTATGAAGCTTTATCTGTGGTGGAAATGTGGGAGGTTGGGCTGTGGCACCCTAGCAGTACCAGCTGAACTCGGCTGAGTCCCTGGTTAGGCTGGAGGAACGTAGAGAGTAGAGGTCCCCTTTTTTGTTTTGTTTCTTGTTGTTGTCGGCTACCCCCCAAAGTTGGGGGAAGTGCCTTTGGTATATGGATGGATAATGAGTTATTTATGTGTAATGCATTGGGATTAAATACTGTGATGGTAAAATTTTACTGTCATGTGTTTTGTTATTAATCTCAACAGCAATGGGCCACTGAAACATAAGGGGACACAAAGTGGGGTTAATTTGGAAGTGCAATATGTGGTTGTTAATTCTCTTAGAAAACATTTACAGTGGTAGTTGATACAAAATTGATTGGGATTATTGAAGTAAAAGTGATGGTGATAATTGAAATATACCGGTAAGTAAGAATACAGTATTTGTATGTATAAAACAGCATACAGTATTGATATTATTCTTGAAATAAGCACTCATTTTAGTGACAAACTTTATAGTAAATTCTATACTCTACTTTGACTTCATGATATCACACATTAGGCCTGATTTTCTGCACATGATACCTTCTCCATACATGAGTTGGACTTTACCTCATAAACAGTACAGTATATTGGTTACAAATTCTCATTTACCAAGTAAATCGTAAGAACCTATCTAAATACAACCAGGCTAATTGCAGAAATTGAAGCATTCCTTAACTATGTCGAGTTTAAGGACCTCAATGTGTGCTGATGGGAACTTCCTTCATTTCTCTGGTACTACCTGACAACTCAGTGTTCAAGTATGGTTCAACTGTTATAGTGATTTTTCTGAGTGTGTGAAGTTAACTTATTATTGAATTTATCAGATGTAGTGGATTTGAAGACACTTGTGTAAAGTTGTTATGCAAATTTTATGATACAATTCACAGATAGAATCACCTGACTGTTCTGGCAAGCAATTTTTTTATAAGATATATTCATACTAAAGTACAATAAGAGAGATTGCATGTAAACT